>NW_007063119.1:4030-5063 GCF_000164805.1 Carlito syrichta | reverse complement strand
GTGTCTGAGTCATGGCCCAGGGAGGAGGCAGGCACATGAGAAAGCCTCTTCCATATATTTACAAGGAGCCGAGAACATTGTCTCCAAGGAAATACTCTTGAGATTCTTTATGGCTTATTAAAAAAGTGGAAAGTATTAAATAGTTTTATCTGAAATCTGAAATACTCCACTAGTAGAATAAACGTTTGTCTTTATTTTTGTGATGTTGAGAAATATTTTTGATTTCCAGTGCTTGCTAATCTGTTAGTTCTCCTTAGTACAGGTAATTATATTATAAACTAACAAGGGAAAGTTAACCAACAATGGGGTTTTAATTGCATATAATTACTTGGTGTCCCAAATTATTTTACAATTGAGAAAATTTGTCTGAAAGTTTTGATATTTAGTGAATAGAATTTAGGGCAATTTCTGTATTTCCCCCAACTGCCTAATAGTCTTTATAACAAGGAAATAGAAGCACAGTGATAATTCTGAACTGAAACAAAGTTACACATGAGAGTGATTAAATGAATCTGTTTGTCTTTGATTCAATAGGAATCCAAAACAAAGTTGATCTAATCAACAAGGATCAGTAGAGAAGTTATTGAAGATTCTCTTTCTTTGAAACTGGTAAAGGCAAGGAAATAACACTTGCAAACAATGGAGGCCTTTAATTCACAGGCTCCAACACTGAAAACCATTGTGAAGTGGAATTTTGGGGGTTTCAGGTTTTAATTTGAGCTGTACAAGCAGGTGCAATGATGGAGGAAGAACTTCTGTGATTATACTGTTGCCACTCCTGGCAAATGAAATTCACCAATAATCCAGCTTTATGTGTTTGATCATAGAGACTGTCAGTGCTGACCTGTTTACTGGCATTCACTCCCTAGGTACTTCTCTTACCTTGGGACTTGGGATCCTGAGAGGGAGAAAAGAAAACAAGCAAAGGCAAGTTCAGCGTCAGATCTGAAAAACAAAAATCCAGCAAAAGAAATTCCAGCCGTGAAACAATGTGGCCAGGAACATTCTAGGAGCAAGTAGGGGTAGAAAATGC
>NW_007063119.1:0-2736 GCF_000164805.1 Carlito syrichta | reverse complement strand
TTCAAAAAAATAAAAATTAAAAATTAAAAAATGACCAAAGACATGAACAGACACATGCAAATTACCACCCACAAGTATATGAAAAACTGCTCAACATTTCTCACCATCAAGGAAATGCAAATCAAAAACACAATGAGGTATCATCTTTCCCTAGTTTGAATGTCTATTATTAAAAAGACAAAAAGTAACAGATTTTGAAGATGCAGAGAAAAGGGAACTCATATACACTGCAGGAACATTGTTAGAAATGTAGTGTCGTTTCTATGGAAAAACAGTGTGAAACATTCTTAAAAACTAAAAACAGAATTACCACTCAATTTAGTAATTCTACTACAGGATATCTACCTGAAGGAAAATAGATAAAATATTAAGGAAATACCTGCACTCACATGTTTGTTGCAGCCCTATTCACAAAAGCAAAGCTATAGAATCAACCTGTGTCCATCAGCAAATAAATGGGTAAAGAAAATGTGGTATATATACATAATGGAATGTCACTTGGCCATGCAAAAATAAAATCATGTAATTTGCAGCAACATGGATGGAACTCTCTTGACCATTATCTTAAGTGAAATAAAGCAGGCACAAAAGGACAAAAATAAAGTGTTCTCATTTATTTGTGGGAGCCAAAAGTGTGATCACATAGAGGCTAGTGAGTGGGAAGACAGATAACACATCAGGAAGGGTGAGGCAGGGTAGCGGAGAGGATGAAAGAAGTGGGTTGAAACATAAAGACATACAGTGAGATAGAAGGGATACATTTGATATTCAATCGCAGAGTAGAGTGTACTTAACCAAAAAAGTATTGTACTTGGCTGATGGACAGCTACATATCCTGAGCTGATCACTTCATATTATGCACGTGTAACAAAATTTCACACCTACCCCATATTCATACAAATAAAAATAAGAATAGAAGTGGAGATATGCAGGCTCCCCCCACCTCCAGAAGTGATTTCTCTTCAAAATACTAGATTACCTTCTCTTTTTCACTATGGTCAATTGCTAATGGACTACCATGAGCTGGACGTGTTTCCAGGCTCTGGGAATGCAGAAGCTCACAAGAGGTTGTGCTCAAGAGTTCAGGACATGGAAAATAGCACTGGTCCTGCTGTGTGGAGAGTGGGGAGGGGTGGAGAGCTGCTGCTATGGGGTCCCTAGGGTTCAGCTGACTTGGCTCCATCAAGGATGTCTTCAGAGCCAAATTGTGAGATGGCCCTGTAGGATTTGAGGGGCCAGCCACGTCGTTGACCATGAAGGACTTTTTGGTTGGAGAGCCATGTGCAGGGGCTCAGCAGGCTTTGGAGGAAGAGGGTGTGTGAGGATCAGCCGGTGAGTTCTGTGCTTGGAGGAGGTGAGCCCAGTGTTGTGAGAGTGAAGGCTGCAAGTAGGCAGAAGGGACTGGACATGGAGGACTTGGTGTCAGTCTGAGGAGTTCACCCAAGTCTGAGGTGCAAAGAGCTCTTGAAGCCTCCTTAGTCAGGGAGTGAGGAGATGAGTTACCCTAACAGATTTTAGAATGGTGTTGTGAAGGGTAGGCTAAGGGGAGGAAGGAGTTGAGGAAGAAGCTGTTCTAATAGGAGATGCCAGAGAGGATAAGGCTGACATTCTTTGTGTCATTTCCTACATCTGTTACCTTCGGAGGTTACGTATATCATTGTTTTATTTTTAAAATGGAATCTTAAGCCGGGCTCGGTGGCTCAGCCTGTAATCCCACGCCTTTGGGAGGCTGAGGCGAGTGGATTGCCTGAGCCCACGGGTTTGAGACCCGCTTGGGCAATGAGACCTCATCTCTACAATAAAGCAAAAAACCAGCCGGGTGTGGTAGTGCATGCCTGTAATTCCGGCTACTTGGAAGGCTGAGGCAGAAGGATCGCCGGAGCCCAGCAGGTGAGGCTGCGGTGGCTGGGAGCGGCCACTGCACTCCAGTCTGGGTGACAGAGTGAGACTCCAACTCTAAATAAATAAGTAAATAAATAAATAAATAAATAATAATGGAATCTTAAAAATAACACTTTTTTTCAGCTCTGAGAAATGAGAGAGCTGCCCTATGTAAAGTGGTTGATGGATGTGTCTTAGGATATTGACTAAACAGTACTTTTTCTTCTCCTATTGCTTGATCTACTAGGTGGGAAAACAAAGCTCTAAAAAAAATCTCAGGGAAGTCATAATTAGAGATGGGTCAGTTAAATACATATGATAAATTAATCAGGATGGTTTTAATCACCAATGCCATTTTTTTGTTTGTTTATCTAGCATAACCTAAAAGCGTGCTTTTTTTCTAAGTATGGACTAGAGAATGGACTGTGAATCAGGTTTTGAGGATGGCCTTGGTGCTTCTAAACAGATTTGGCAGAGAACAATGTGTTTAAAATGTCGCTGCAGGATGCAGCTACTTGAATGACTTTGCTGCCAACAACCACAACTCAACTTTTCTTTAAAGACCACCATTTCTCTATTACCAATCCTTCAAACAACCCTGCCTCTCAGTGTGCATATTTTCTCACTTTCCAGTCTCTATGCATCATTTTGCCATCCTATAGCTCCTTTTTCCCAAATGACACAATCACGCAATGCAGGAACCACTTCCGATGCTTAGAAGCAGTTGAAAGAGAATGTTTCCTGATATTAGATGTAAAACCTGGCCCTAAAATAAAGCCTTTATTAAACGCTTACTCTCAGCAGAAACAGAACAAAACACTACTCATAGTTTATCCTTTTGTTTTCACAAAATCT
>NW_007063118.1:0-805 GCF_000164805.1 Carlito syrichta | reverse complement strand
CTGGATGGTGAGGTCTGCCCCTCCCTCCCTTAACAATATAACTCCACAGCCAATCCCACCCCTCCCCCAAAACAGTTTTCTAATACTTCCAATCACTTTCTTCTAGCACTCTAATCGATCAAGTGCAGCTCATGAGGGAGAACATTTGGAACTCTATTCTCTGTTTCCGTGATAATTCACGGAGAATGACCTAATTCATATCCATCAAGCTTTCTGCAAAATCCTTATACCTGTCCCTTGTCAGGGATGCATAACATTCCACATTCATTTTATCCATTCCAGCTTTGTAGTGCGACATGGTTGGTATCAGGTTTTTTTCAAATATGATTAGAGCTGCAATAAGCATGCTTGTGCAGATATCTTTCTGTAAAAGATCTGAGTTCCTCCAGGTTTATTCCCTACAGGCGAATTACAGGGTCACATGGTAGGTCAATTTCTTGTCCCTTTAGAAACCGCCACACTGATTTCCAAAGATGTTGCTCTACTTTTCAGTCCACATGCAGTGCAGAAGCATTTTTTTCCCCCAAATCTTTTCCAGCATCTGATATTGTTTGTGTTATTAATGAAGGCCGTTCTTACAGGGGTTAAGTGGTAGTTCAATGTGGTTTTCCTTTGCATTTCTCTGATGATGAGTGAGGCTGAGCACGATTTCACGTGTCTCCTGGCTTCCCACATCTCTTCTATTTGAAGTGTCCAATCATGTATTTTTGCCACTTTTTAACGGGATTGTTTGTCTCTTTTTCTGACTGTTTGATTTTCTTGTAGCTCACAGATGTTATCACGTTGTCAGATACATAGCTGGAGA
>NW_007063117.1:0-780 GCF_000164805.1 Carlito syrichta | reverse complement strand
TTGAATTTTTTCATCCTTAATGATATGAGGGAAGTTTTCTTGAATGATTTCATGAAATGTCTGTTCCAGCGTGGCTTCTGTTTCTCCCTCTGCCTCAGGAAGCCCAATTACTCTTAGGTTTGGTCTCTTGAAGTGATCATTCATCTCTTGCAGGTTTTGTTCTGTCTTCCTGAGCTTCTTTTCTATGCTTTTGACAGTTTGGGTTAGTTCTGTGCTTTGGTCTTCGAGCTCTGAGATTCTTTCTTCGGCTTGGCTGATTCTGCTTTCCATGCTTATTAGTCTGTTGTTCATTTCCATCACAGTATTCTTTATTGCTGTCATTTCTGACATCAGCCCCTTTCAATTTTCCTCTTGTCTCGCCTCAATTTTTTTAATTCTCTCCATTAATGTCTTGATGTCTGGGTTTGTTGCATGTAACCAGTCATTCTGGGGGCTCTTCATTGTTTGTGTTCCAGAATCTGTTTTCTCAGTGTCTGATTTCCCAGGGGTCTGTGCAAGACCTATATTCTTCTTTTGGTTTTTCTTCATTTGTGTGGTTTTTCCCCCTCCCTACTTTTTCCTTCCCTCCACATCACCATCTTCTTTAATTCTGTTATTCAGGGGTAAAGGGATTGGTTTTACTTCTGTTTGTTCAATCTCCTATTCTTTATGTATGTCCTCTTACTTTGTTAAATTCTGAAGTTGCACTGTAGGTTGGAGGTGGTCCTTTTTGCAGTTTTGAGATTTACTTAAGGGAGAGCTGTGATTCAAAATCTGTCTGCATGTCCTGATATTTGCTGA
>NW_007063116.1:0-903 GCF_000164805.1 Carlito syrichta | reverse complement strand
GTTATATGATTGCAAACTTAGAGAATATAATGAAGAAACTTATACCCCTTTACTAATGAATATAGAAAAGGCCCAAAATCACCTCAATTGCTATTTCTAACAATAGGCACAAAAGCAGTGTTCTGTTTAACTTGGTTTTCGCTAAGACTTTGTCATGCCTGTGTACATCAGTGATATTGGTCTGTGGTATTCTTTGTTTTTACTTTGCGTGTGTCTGTCTTGTTTTGCTATCAGAGTAGTTCTGGGCTCATGTAGTCAGTTGGGAATTATTTCTGCCTCTTCGATTTTGGTGAAGAGTTTAAATGAAACTTATATTTGCTTTTCACCTGCTTGGACAAATTCAGCTGTGAAGCCATCAGGCCCTAGGCTCTTTTTTCCTCCCTCTCTCTTTTCTTCCTCTTTCTTTCTGCTTTGTTTTGTTTTGTTTTGTTTTTTGAGTTGGGCTCCCCCTCTGTTGCAGGCTGAAGGGCAGGGCACTGACCATCCTTCTGCTTTGGATCCTCTGCTTTATTTTACACAAAACTATTTGCTGAGTCAAAGATTGAGTGAATGATGAGCCTTCACTCTTCAAGGGAATGTTGGTGCCCGCTGATTACCTAAAGAGGTTACAATTATGAAAATGGCTTAGGTAATCCTATGATCGCAAGACACAGAGTGAAGTAAACACTAATGACGCCACTGGATGGAAATCAGGGGGAAAATCCAAATCGGTTTACTGAAAAGAACTAAAGAAGGCTTTTATTCTCAGTGAAGTGTTCTAATGCTTTCAAATATAACTTCCACATTACTTCCCATAATTTCAAAGAAGGCCAATCCTAGCAAGCTTTCCCATTTTCCTTTCGTGCTGCTCCTCCCTATTTCCTCAACCACAATGGGTCGAAGGCCCCACTGTCAAGTGATTCA
>NW_007063115.1:0-426 GCF_000164805.1 Carlito syrichta | reverse complement strand
GGTTTCTCACCATCACGTTTTAAAAAAAACATAACAAGCTGGGCTCGGTGGCTCAGCCTGTGATTCTGCGCTTTGGGAGGCTGAGGTGAGTGGATTGCCTGAGCCCGCGGGTTCGAGACCCGCCTGGGCAACTCGGCGAGACCTCATCTCTACAATAAATCAAAAATTAGCTGGGCGTGGTAGCACGGGCCTGTGGTTCTAGCTACTTGGAAGGCTGAGGCGGAAGGATCGCCGGAGCCCAGCAGGTTGAGGCTGCAGTGGCCAGAAGCGGCCACTGCACTCCAGACTGGGTGACAGAGTGAGACTCCAACTTAACAAAAAAAATATTAAATAAAAATAAAGAAGAGAAGACGGGTTTGGTGGCTTGGCCTATAATCCCATTCTTTGGAAGGCCGAGGCAAGTGGATTGCCTGAGCCCATGGGTGC
>NW_007063114.1:0-805 GCF_000164805.1 Carlito syrichta | reverse complement strand
GATGGACGAGTGACTGCCAGACGGGCGGAACGGAAGGCCGGATGAGCTGGGTTTACACGGTCACGGCGTGTAGATCGACTTTGGTATGGGAGCCGGAGGTTGAGTCGACGTAGAGCCCGCCGGGAGAGTGGCTGGCGCCTCAGAGTCGACTGCGATCTGAGCGCGGGAACGTCCGGAAGGGACTTATCGCTTACCGTTTACGTCCCGTTGCGGAAGCGGAGGTCGGCGCGGCGATTGGGGCGGACGGAGCTTAACGGGAGTTCCGGGTACACGCGCTGCTGAAGACGTTGTGTGACTTCACGATCGCGGTCGCTACGGGCGACGGGATGTGCCTAGTCCTACGGGGTCTGAGGTGAGATTTCAATATTGCGAACGTGAGGCGGGGATGAGATACGGTGAACGCTTCTTTTACGGTGAGTATCGCTTTTTTGAATCTCTTGGGTCTCTCGGTGTGAGACACCGGGCCTGGTCCCACCTAGAGATGATTCTTCTTCTTTTTTTTTTTTTAATGAGTTGGAGTCTCACTCTGTCACCCGGGCTGGAGGGCAGTGGTACACTCCTGGCCACCCCAGCCTTGACCTGCCGTGCTCTGGCGATCCTTTTGCCTCGGCCTTCCGAGTAGCTGGAACTACGGGCACGTGCTACCACGCCCGGCTATTTTTGATTTATTGTAGAGATGAGGTCTCGCCGGGTTCCCTGGGCGGGAGAACTACAGGCGTGCGCTACCGTGCCTGGCGTGTGTGTGTGTGTGTGTGTGTGTGTGTGTGTGTGTGTCTGTGTGTGTGAGTGTGTGTGTGTGTGTGGG
>NW_007063113.1:0-1253 GCF_000164805.1 Carlito syrichta | reverse complement strand
CAAGTTGCTCACATTAGACGACTTTCACAATGAAAGGAAGGGTGTTTTGTCTCTGTACCCTGGATATGGATTTGCCCTCCTTGCGTGCAATGTTTTTGCCTCAACTACCATCCGTGGACTTACAGAAATCCTTATCCACAGTATTCAACACAGCATTACTTCTGATCAAGGAACTCACGTCAGAACCAAAGAGGTGCAGGGATGGGCTCAAGCTCCCAAAGTGCACTGGTTTTACCATGTGCCACATCATCCAGAGGCAGCTGGCTTGATAAAATGGTGAAGTGGCCTTTGGAAGGCTCAGTTACAGCACCAGTGGGGTGATGATACCTTACAGGCCGGGGGCATGGTTCTCCAGAAGGCTTTATCTTCTTGGAATCAGTGTTCAGCACGGTATTCTTTCTCCAATAGTCCAGGAATCAAGAGGTGGAAATGAGAGTGACACCACTCATCATTGCTTCTTTTCCGCCTAACTTTATTCTCTTCTGGTATAGAGGTATTAATTCTAAATGGACTGGTCCCATTAAACCAGCGGTTAAGACTACCATGTGGCCATTTAGGGTTTCTTATGCCTCTGAGTAAAGAGTTCAAGAAGGGAGTTATGGTGTCGGCTGGAGTGATTGATCCAGACATGGGAACCTGGGCTACTACACAGAAAGCAAGAAAGAATACATCTGCCAAGCTCAGTGGCTCAGACTGTGATCCCATGCCTTGGGAGGTTGAGGTGAGTGGATTGCCTGAGCCCGTGGGTTCGAGACACACCTGGGCAACTTGGTGAGACCTCATCTCTACAATAAATCAAAAAAATTAGCCAGGTGTGGTAGCTCATGCCTGTAGTTCCAGCTATTTGGAAGGCTCAGGCGGAAGGATCACCAGAGCCCAACAGGTCGAGGTTGCAGTGACCAGAAGCAGCTACTGTACTCCAGTCTGGGTGACAGAGTGAGACTCCAACTCAAAAAACAGAAACAAAAACAAAACAAAACAAAACAAAAAAGAGTACATCTGAAATACAGAAGATCTCTCAGAGTGTCTCTTACTATCCCCATGCTCTAGGATTAAGTTCAGTGCAAAACTAAATCCAACCCAGGCCCAGTCCTTTCAGAAACAAAGATTGGGTTTGGATCACCCTGCAAGGTGAAGAACCACAACCAGCTGGAGTTCCTGCTGAAGAGAAAGGGAATACAGAATGAGCAGCAAACAAAGGTAGCTCCAAATGGCAGCTATGATTACGGGACCAGTCACAGAAACCAGGACTG
>NW_007063112.1:0-759 GCF_000164805.1 Carlito syrichta | reverse complement strand
AGAGCAGTGGGACTTATGTGGCTGCTTCAAGTTTAAGTGGTTGATGACTTTTCCAGTAGACAGTTTGGTGGCCAGTGGCACATTTGACAAACGTGTACGCCCTCTTTCCATTGATTCCATTATACTAAAATATCTTCAGGATATAAAGATACATGCAATTTATCTTTCTCAGCCCTGCTTAAAATAGCAATGTAATAGGAACTCATGGACTTTATCATTGTATCCACTGGATGAAATAATATGTGCTCATTGAAGGTGGCATTAGATACAGGAGTATGTTGAGTTGCAGAGATGTGTTTTAGTATGCAAAGAAAGAAAATAAATTAGTTTACTTGTACATATTCACACAAACACGATAGTCTTGGTCTTATGTTAGCTGAAAATATGTACAGAATGTGATAGCATATGTTATTTCCGGGCCTTTGTATTCTAAGTTTTTTTGCCGTTTTCTTACCTGTGATTTCTGCAATGGGCATGGATAAAAGATCCAGTAAAAGTTTCCTTTGAAGAAAACAATCCTTGGGGAGAGCAAAAGTATGAATCTTGCACAGATGAAAATAATTCCCCAATCTCTATTTTATTTTTTTGTCAAATGTTGTGGGTTACTACTGGCTGGACTTAAAAGTCTGCTAAAGCTTCTTGAGAAGCAAAAAGGGGGGCCCGGCCTGCGGCGTGGCCGCTGGCGCCCCGCCCGGTGCCCCCAGCCCAGAGAGCCGGGGCGGCGGGTCCTGCAGGGCCCGGCCCAGTCGCCGTGGACGG
>NW_007063111.1:0-599 GCF_000164805.1 Carlito syrichta | reverse complement strand
CCCTCTACTCACCTGGATAGCCAGCTGCCTTAACTAGCTGACTTAATTAGCTAGCCAGCTGGTTAGTAAACTGACTTAACTAGGTCACTAACTGGCCAGCCAACTGGCTATCCAGCTGACTTGACTAGCTTTCTTAACTAGCTGGCATGCTATCTAGCCTGTTAAATTAATTAGCTTGCTACATAGCTAGCCAGCTGGCTATCCAGCTGAATTAACTAGGTGACTTATCTAGCTAGCCAGTTGTCTAGCCAACTGACTTAACTAGCAGACTACCTAGGAAGCCAGATGGCTAGTAAGCTGACTTAACTAGATGACTAAACTAGATAACCAGCTGGGTAGACAGCTGACATAACTAGTTAGCTACCTAGCTAGCAAACTGGCTAGCCAGCTGACTTAAGTAGCTCTCTACCTCTCTAGCCACCTGAATAGCAAGTGACTTCACGAGTTGACTTAATTAGCTAGCCAGCTGGCTATGAAACTAACTTAATTATTTCACTACCTAGCTAGAGAGCTGGCTAGCCAGCTGACTTAACTAGCAGTTTTACTAGCTTTCCTTCTTTCTAACCAGCTGAATTAACTAGCTTGCTACATTGCTAGCC
>NW_007063110.1:0-306 GCF_000164805.1 Carlito syrichta | reverse complement strand
AGGTTCCACTTGTCTATCTTATCTCTTATGGCCTGTGGGTTTCGGGTTTTGTTCAGGAATTGGATGCCAGTTCCAATTTCTATAAGCATATGTCCTGAATTTTCTAATGTTCTCTATGTCCTGAATTTTCTAATGTTCTCATGGTTTGAGGTTTTGCATTTATGTCTCTAATCCATTTAGGTTAATTTTTGTGTATGGGGATAGATAGGGGTCTTGTTTGAGTCTTCCGCATGTGGTCAGCTGGTTTTCCCAGCACCATTTACTGAATAGGTTCTCCTCTCCCCAGTGGTGGGTGGTGGAGCCTTT
>NW_007063109.1:0-788 GCF_000164805.1 Carlito syrichta | reverse complement strand
ATATTTGTGAGGTTTACTAATAAAAAGTAAAAACAAAAAAGCACTAGGCTTTTAGTGCATAATTTTAACAAATTTAATATTGGACAATTAAAGTATTTATTAACAGAAAATCACCACTGAGATTATCAAAACTCACATTGACATTAGGAAGGTGAACCAAATTCTCTGTAAATACACATATTTAAAAATAATAAAGGAATTTTGTGATTAAGGACACAATGAAAAAACTAAGGCAGGGTTGAATGTTTACAGTTTGCAGATATCTCTGTGTGCAGGTTGATTTCTTAAGTGTCATATTCTTTGAACAACTAGGAACTGAAATTGCAAAGAGAATCAGGGTGATAGTTACTTGGAAGAAGTTTCCATGGCTTACCAAACCACGTCATACCCTGCATAACAAATGCCATTGTCTGTCTTTCATAATTCTCTTCTCACCTCTAAAAACATACTGATTGAGATGTTTCATGCTATAATTAACAAGTGGATGGTGATTCCATTCTTAATTTCATTTGATAAAAGAGTTATGGCATTCATGATTGAAAGTAAGTATGGGCCGTGCAGTTAACACTACATTAACATTCAGTCTCAGTTGAGGAGTGGAGTGGGGGAGAGGGACTGGTGTCTGGCTGCTCACATTGCAATCATCCGTTACTCCTCAAGTCTGCCAGAAGAGTAGCATCCATTAAAAGCTTTATATTTGAATTAGTCATGGGTACTGTCATCCTTAATTTCTGAACTCTTATCTTTGGTTTCACAATTTCTCTTCCATCTTACTTCTGGGTGCTGTT
>NW_007063108.1:0-588 GCF_000164805.1 Carlito syrichta | reverse complement strand
GCTGGCGTTGGGCCGGTGTTCTCGGAAAGTTTTAGTTTATCAGGTATGCAGCAACATCTGCGACGTCACCCTGTCGGTCGAGGTGTCCTGGGCCTGGGGGTCTGAGAACAGCACCTCTGCTTCCCAGGCTGGACCCCAGTTTCTGCCTGCTCCTCCTCCTCCTCCTCCTCCTCCTCCTCCTCCTCCTCCTCCTCTTCCTTCCCTCTGGGGAGACTGAGAGCGATCGGGTTCCACACGGGAGATTCTTCTGGGACTCTGCTCTCCACAGATTCTTTCCTCGAGTCATTCTTCCACCCGGCTAGCCCTGCTTCCTCCGCCCTAGCTGGGCATCGACAAGACGAGAGAAAATCAGGCCATGTCACTGGTCCCCGGGGCCCATGTGGGACTTTCTACGGGGACCTGAAGTCACGTATTCTGGTCCTGCCCTTTGGCTTCCTGGCCATCAACTGATGACCCCAAAAAGGGACTTTCATCCCAAAATGTAAAATAGACCAAATAAATAGGGGTGGAGGCAAAGGGGGCAGAGAAAATGAAGAAACCAATTTTGCACGTGAAGCCCTCCCCTCCCTCCTCCTATGACTGATCTGG
>NW_007063107.1:0-766 GCF_000164805.1 Carlito syrichta | reverse complement strand
GAGGGTTTGCTTCTGGAATCTCAATTCTGTTCCATTGATCTATATACCTGTTCCTGTACCAATACCAAGCTGATTTGATGATTGTAGCTTTATAGTAAAGTTGAAGTCTGGTATTGTGATACCACCTGCTTTGTTTTTTTTACTGAGGATTGTTCTGGCTATTCTTGGACGTTTGTGTTTCCATATGAATTCCTGTGTTGTTTTTTCTAGGTCTGAGAAGAATGTTGTTGGTAATTTAATGGGTATTGCATTGAATTTGTAGATTGCCTTAGGTAAGATGGACATCTTCACAATGTTGATTCTTCCGATCCATGAGCATGGAATATTTTTCCACTTGTTCGTGTCAGCTTTGATTTCTTTGAGCAGTGTTTTGTAATTTTCATTATAAAGGTCTTTCACGTCTCTGGTTAGGAAAATGCCAAGGTATTTCATTTTTTTTGTGGCTATTGTGAATGGAATTGTGTTTTTTATTTGGGTTTCTGTTTGTTTATTATTGGTGTAGAGAAATGCGATTGTCTTTTGTACATTTATTTTGTATCCTGAGACTTTGCCAAAGGCCTTTATCAATGTAAGGAGGCCTTTGACAGATTCTCTTGGGTTTTCGAGGTACACCATCATATCATCTGCATAGAGAAATAACTTGACTGCCTCTTTTCCTATTTGAATACCTCTGATTGCTTCCTCTTCTCTGATTGCTGTAGCCAGGACTTCCAATACTATGTTGAACAGGAGGGGAGAGAGTGGGCATCCTTGTCTAGTTCCAGTT
>NW_007063106.1:0-832 GCF_000164805.1 Carlito syrichta | reverse complement strand
TCACCCAACTGGAGTGTAGTGGCATGCTCCCAGCCACCCTAGCCTCGACTGCTGGGCTCCAGCGATCTTCTGCCTCAACCTTCTAGGAAGCCGGAACTACAGGTGTGCACTACCATGCCCGGATCATTTTTTATTTTTATTGTAGAGACGAGGTCTCGCCAAGTTGCCCGGGTGGGTCTCAAACCCGCAGGCTCAGGCAATCCACTCGCCTCAGCCTTTCAAAGTGCTGAGATGACAGGCTGAGCCACCAAGCCTGGCCAGGTTTTTGTATTGATTAATATTTGCTGTGTCACAAACCACCCCAAAGCTTTGGGAAAAACAACAAAACAGGGGAAAATGTCATGCTTCAGGCCAGAGAGTAATTTGTGCTTGCCAGCCACGGGGTCTGTGTCTCTCCTTCCCCTGTAGCAAAAACGTGGCCAAAGTAAGTGGGTATGGTTGTATCCTAATAAAACCTAATTGCAACGATAGGCTTGACCCGTGGACAGCAGTGTGCCATTCCTGATCTGTTTAGCTAATGATTCTGTGAGCTGGCCATGGGGGCCAGATGGTGGTCTGGCCCGGGCCTGGTCACTTGGTGTCATGGGGTCTCCACACTGAGTTCGTCTCCATGCACAAGAGGGCCAGTTGCACATTGCTGCCTCTTCTGTTTGTGTCACGGTGGCCATTGTCCATTTGCTTTTGGTGACGGGGCTGAAGGGGATGGTGTGACCATACCCAGGGGTGTTGTGGGAGAAGACTGTCCACACTGGCAGGTCCAGGGAGGAGCCATGACCATGACAACCTGCCCAGCTTCTGGCAGGTCTGATCTGTGTCCCATCCCCTCCTAGCT
>NW_007063105.1:0-755 GCF_000164805.1 Carlito syrichta | reverse complement strand
AAAGAGATAAGGGGAAGTGCACTTTTTATTAGTTCTCAGGAATATTGCGTCCTTGCTATGCTCTTCTCTAGGGGCTGTGGCAATATGGACCGACATTCGCGGGTCTCTGGATCAATTATACAATGGACACATGCGCTGAAACTTCACACTGTACCCCATAGGTATGTAGGTTCGTTGTGTGTCAATTACAAATTTTAAAATTAATTTTCAAACAAGGCAAAAGAAACCCTGTTGACAGAGAGTTGAATCCACCACCCATCTAACTCTTCCAGAACAGAAAGCTCTCATTTATTCTAGCAGGTTGGAGAGGCTGTGACAGTATCCCCCAAGACAAGGACTCATGTGAGCTCCCACTGAGGCTCCAGGCAGTAGCGGCAATCTGCAGTAGCCCTCGCACACCCCGGGGACTCTCCTCAGATGGGCTGTTTACCACCTCAACCCCTCCACAGACACTCATCCTGAACACCCACTCGCGTAGGGCTCCTCCGAGACCCAGGAGGTAAGGTCGGGGGAGTGCGGTGCCTCATAACTATCTGACACTTTCATCCCTTTAAAGAACCCAAATAGGGTCATCATCAGAAAGCATTATGCTTTATGGACAAGTCCCACAGACAGGGACAAAATACACCCTCAACCAGAGTATGCTAATGTTGTGAGGTTATATATTCAGTGTGTTGTTTCTTCAGTTGCACGGAGGCGTAATTACTGTTAGGTCACGGTGGCTGTGTCCTGGGAAAGATGCAAAGAATTTCACA
>NW_007063104.1:0-423 GCF_000164805.1 Carlito syrichta | reverse complement strand
TCCTTGGTTACAGTCCCTTCGTGTAACTGCCCCTTTAATAAATCTCTTGGTTCAGACTGGCGTGGAGTCATCACTGGTGCCAAAAACTTCTTTCATTGGTGCCGCGACTCGGATGGGTGCTCCCTCGCCTCTGTTTGGGTGTATTCCCATGGGCAAGAGCCCTGACCCAGCGCCTGTGGCCACTGCATCCCTCCTGGACTGTCCCACTGTTTTGAACGCATAAATTGCATCCATCAGTGACTGTTGGATAGGTAAGTTCCCCTCCCCCAAACAAGGGAGTAAAAACTTTCCAGGGAACTCTGCAGGGAAGGGCTTTAAACCACCCCCCCTCTGGCCCCTGGGTGAGGGGGAACACAGCCGCCATGGCTTTTATGACCTTTTACGACCACCGCAGACCCTAAAGGCTTCCTCTTCTCCTTTATC
>NW_007063103.1:0-1864 GCF_000164805.1 Carlito syrichta | reverse complement strand
CATAGGGAAAAGTGAACAAAGCCAGAAAACTCTCATAAGGAAGAACAGGACATTGCAGAAGAGAAATAAAAGCAACCCCACCTTCCCTCAAAAACAGAACTGAAGAAGGGGAGGGAAAGGGGGAGAGGGAGAAAAATCTACAGAAATGAAGAAAAACCTAAAGAAGAGTATGGGTCTCTCCCAGACGCCTAGCAGAGGAGACACTGAGAAATCTGACTTTGGAATGCAAACAATGAAAAGTCCCCAGAATGAAGGGTCTCAAACTGCAAATGTAGATATCAAAACAATAATGGAGAGATTAAAAAGAATTGAGGAGACACAAGAAGAAACTAGGAAGGAGCTGATATCTGAGATAACAGTAATAAAGAATACTGTGAATGAAATAAATAACAAATTGATAAGCATGGAAAGCAGAATTACCCAAGCAGAAGAAAGAATCTCAGAGCTTGAGGACCAAAATATAGAAATAACCCAAACTCTTAAAAACACAGAAAATAAGCTCAAAAAGACAGAACAAAACCTTCAAGAGATGAGTGACTACCTCAAGAGGCCTAACCTAAGAGTAATCGGACTCCCTGAGACAGAAAGAGAAACAGAGGCCATATTGGAGCAAACTTTCCATGAGATCATTCAAGAAAACTTCCCTTATCTAATCAGTGATGCAAAAATTCAAACAGAAGAGATTCAGAGAACCCCTGCAAGACAACAAATGAGAAGACCAATGCTTAAACACATAATAATTTGCCTAAATAAAGTAGGCACAAAAGAAAAAATCCTACAGGCAGCAAGAAAAAAGGCCAGATCACCTACCATGAAAGACCAATCAGAAAAGCAGCAGATTTATCTGCAGAAACCCTGCAGGCTAGGAGAGCTTGGAGCCCTATCTTCAAAGTCCTAAAAGATAAAAAATTTCAACCAAGAATAACCTACCCAGCCAAGCTAAGCTTCATCAGTGAGGGAGAATTAAAATCTTTCCCAGATATCCAATACCTAAGAACTTATGCTGCCATCAAACCATCTCTACATGAAACACTTAAGAAAGTACAAAACACAGAAGAAAAGGAAAAAAGAACAGCATTCTTCACAAGAGTACAGGGAAAAGATCAGATGTCAAAACAAAAACCACATGATTATATCATTAGATGCAGAAAAAGCTTTTGATAAAATCCAGCACCCCTTCTTGATAAAAACCCTTGAACATCTAGGCATACGGGGAACATACCTCAAAAATAGTAAAAGCCATCTACGAGAAACCCACAGCGAGCATACTCCTATATGGACAAAAATTAGAACCATTTCCCCTGAAAACTGGAACAAGACAAGGATGCCCACTCTCACCCCTCCTGTTCAACATAGTATTGGAAGTCCTGGCTCGAGCAATCAGAGAAGAGAAGGCAATCAGGGGTATCCATATAGGAAAAGAGAAAGTCAAGTTCTCTCTCTTTGCAGATGATATGATTTTGTACCTTGAAAACCCAAGAGAATCTGTCAAAAACCTCCTTACACTGATAAAGGCCTTTGGCAGAGTCTCGTGATACAAAATAAATGTACAAAACACAATCGCATTTCTCTACACCAATAATAAACAAACAGAAACCCAAATAAAAAATACAATTCCATTCACAATAGCCACAAAAAAAATGAAATACCTTGGCATCTTCCTAACCAGAGACGTGAAAGACCTTTACAAGGAAAACTACAAAACACTGCTCAAAGAAATCAAAGTTGACACAAACAAGTGGAAAAATATCCCATGCTCATGGATCGGAAGAATCAACATTGTGAAGATGTCCATCTTATCTAAGCAATCTACAAATTCAATGCAATACCCATCAAATTACCAGCAACATTCTTCTCAGACCTA
>NW_007063102.1:0-661 GCF_000164805.1 Carlito syrichta | reverse complement strand
TTGCATCCCAGGAATGAAGCCTACTTGGTCATGATGGATGATTTTTGAGATGTATTGCTGAATCCAGCTTGCTAGGATCTTGTTGAGAATTTTAGCATCTATGTTCATCAAAGTATTGGCCTGTAGTTCTCTTTCTTTGCTGGATCTTTACCTGGCTTGGGTATCAATGTGATGTTGGCTTCATAAAATGATTTGGGGAGCATTCCATCTTTTTCAATCGCCTGGAATACCTTCAGTAGGATTGGTATCAGCTCCTCCTTAAATGTCTTGTAGAATTCTGCTGGAAAGCCATCTGATCCAGGGCTTTTTTTGGTAGGAAGTTTTCTTATTACGTAGTTGATTTCCTTGACTGTTATTGGTTTATTTAGGGTCTCAATTTCTTCTTGTTCCAACTTAGGTAGGCTGTGTGATGTCAGAAAGTCCTCCATTTCCTTAAGGTTTTCAAGTTTGTTTCCATACAAGTGTATGTAGTAGTCTCTAATGATCTTTTGTATTTCTTCAGGGTCAGATGTGACTTCATCTTTTGTGTTTCTGATTGTGCTTTATTTGGGTTTTTTCTCATTTTTTCTTGGTCAGTCTAGCTAGGGGACCATCGATCTTGTTTATTCTTTCGAAGAACCAGCTTTTTGTTTCATTGAGTTTTCTATTATCTTTTGTCTTC
>NW_007063101.1:0-1073 GCF_000164805.1 Carlito syrichta | reverse complement strand
CTTTGTTTTCTTCTTTTCAGTACGTTTCAGTTCCTTGCAGATCCAGGATGTTAAGCCTTTGTCAGACCTAGAGTTGGCAAATACTTTTTCCCAGTCTGTAGGCTGTCTCCCTGCTCTCTTGATGGTTTCTTTGGCTTTGCAGAAGCTTGTCAGTTTAATAAGGTCCCATTTGTCTATCTTCTCTCTTAAGTCCTGTGGGTTTCGCGTTTTGTACAGGAATTGGATGCCAGTTCCGATTTCCATGAGAGTATTTCCTTCCTTTTCTAAGGTTCTTATGGTTTGAGGTTTTACATTTAGGTCTCTGATCCATTTGGAGTTAACCTTTGTGCATGGGGATAGATAGGGGTCCTGTTTCAATCTTCTGCATGTGGTCAGCCAATTTTCCCAGCACCATTTACTGAATAGGTTCTCCTCTCCCCATTGGTAGGTGGTGGGGGCTTTGTCGAAGATGAGTTGGTTGAGAAATTGAGGTCTTACTTCTGGAATCTCAATTCTGTTCCATTGATCTATATGCCTGTTCCTGTACCAATACCAAGCTGTTATGTTGATTGTAGCTTTATAGTAAAGTTTGAAATCTGGTATTGTGATACCACCTGCTTTGTTGTTTTTTTTTTTTTTTTTGCTGAGGATTGTTCTGGCTATTCTTGGATGTTTGTGTTTCCATATGAATTTCTGTGTTGTTTTTTCTAGGTCTGAGAAGAATGCTGTTGGTAATTTAATGGGTATTGCATTGAATTTGTCGATTGCCTTAGGTAAGATGGACATCTTCACAATGTTGATACTTCTGATCCATGAGCATGGGATATTTTTCCACTTGTTCATGTCAACTTTGTTTTCTTTGAGCAGTGTTTTGTAATTTTCCTTGTAAAGGTCTTTCACGTGTCTGGTTAGGAAGATGCCAAGGTATTTCATTTTTTTTGTGGCTATTGTGAATGGAACTGTGTTTTTTATTTGGGTTTCTGTTTGTTTATTATTGTTGTAGAGAATTGTGATTATCTTTTGTACATTTATTTTGTATCCTGAGATTTTGCCAAAGGCTTTTATCAATGTAAGGAGGCCTTTGACAGATTCTC
>NW_007063100.1:0-804 GCF_000164805.1 Carlito syrichta | reverse complement strand
TTTGTTTTTGTTTTGTTTTGTTTTTGAGTTGGAGTCTCACTCTGTCGCTCACACTGGAGTGCAGTGGCCGCTCCCAGCCACCGCAGCCCTGACCCGCTGAGCTCCAGCGATCCTTCCGCCTCAGCCTTCCAAGTAGCTGGAATTACAGGCATGCACTACCACGCCCGGCCGATTTTTTGATTTATGTAGAGATGAGGTCTCGCCAAGTTGCCCAAGCGGGTCTGGAACCCGCGGGCTCAGGCAATCCACTCACCTCAGTCTCTCAAAGGTTCTTTGTAGAGGCTGCTGCCCTCACACCACTGGGTCACAATCCCCAAGCTGTCCTTTGTCATGTCCCCCACGAAGAGGAGAATGTTCATGTGCCGTGTTTTGCACAGGATAACCACCTCATAGCTGAAGGCCTGGAACTGCTCTGGGGTTGGGTCGACAAACTTTAGGATCTTCGCAGCAACATCTCCATGTCACTTTCCCTTATAAACAGTTCCAAAGAAGACTGACCCAATCTGAGTGGAGAGCATCAATTCACTAGCTTCTATTTTCCAGTAATAGTTTGAATCTCTTTGTCCATGAGACCTAATTTTCTTTTTCTCCTGGGTCCTGGATCCTGGTGCCCACTCTCTTTGTGCTGTCACAGGGGTTTTGGACTGTGACCAAGCCATTGAGCTCAGATGGTTGGGGCTGCTGGACAGGGCTGAAGGTGAGGCAGATTCTCTGTGACTTCCAATTGCACCCTCAATCATCCTGCTGTCCACAGATAGGATGACCATGTGGACATTAGGTGTGGACATAGACCTCTGCCTCTGA
>NW_007063099.1:0-591 GCF_000164805.1 Carlito syrichta | reverse complement strand
GCGGGGGCTGCGCTCCAGCCCAGCCCGTGGCGGAGCTGGTAGTTGAACACCAGGCAGTCCACCAGGGTGCCGAGGCACTCAGGTCTGGCTGGGGCCCTGTGGCGCAGCCCTGCTGCGTACGCCTCCAGCGCTGCTTTCAGGTGGCCGTCCAGCACCAGCAGCTCACCGTGGCGGAGCAGCAGCTCCCAGCGCTCCAACTCCGCAGCCGCGCGCTCCAGCCAGTCACCGCCACCGCCCACTTCCCAGAACCGGCCTCAGCCCCGCGGCGTGGGCACCGTCTCCCGACTCCCTCTAGGGGAGGTCCTTGCCACGGCCAGAGACGACATGGCCCGCGGAGGGCTGCTCCGCTGCCACTGCCGCCTGCCGCCATGGTCCCGGAGCCTCCAGGGCGCATGGCTCCGCATGCGGCCCATGAGCAGGGGAGCATGGCGCTGGCGGGGCTGAAGGTTTAGAGGGAGCTGACTGGTATGGGGGGGAAGTTATCTCTTCCCAGTTAGAATCAGGGAGAATGGGGTAAAAGGGGTTCTTTGGGGGCTTATGGAAGGAATTCTGCTTCTCGCGAGGCTGTGACGACACACTCTCCGGCAGCTC
>NW_007063098.1:0-612 GCF_000164805.1 Carlito syrichta | reverse complement strand
TTCCCTGTTTTAAAAATGTAAATTATAGCCAGGTGTTTCTCCCTTTCAGCACAGTATTCAGTAAATTGCATGAGATATTCAGCACTTTATTATAAAACAGGCTTTATGTTAGATTATTTTGCACAACTGTAGGCTATATTACCTGTTCTGAGTACATTTAGTGTATGCTACGCTACTCTATGACGTTTATTATGTTAACTGTACTAAATGCATTTTTGACATGATATTTTCTGTTTATGACTGGATTTATCTGGACATAATCCTACCACAGTCAAGGAACATCTGTAATTGAGTACCTACTACTGTTCCAAAGGTGGACAAATGGGAAAAGCCAAAGGACTGACCTACTATTCCCAATGGTGACCCTTAACCATGATCTTGGACAATCTCATGATCTTGGACAAGTCCACAAACCTCTTTTTCTGTATCTTTCCCAGCCTATCCTGCATAGACTACAAGAGGTTCAAAGGAAATTGAGTTTAGGAAGGCTTCAGAGTCCTGAAAAAGTAAAAGGTATTAGCACTATTGTTGCTAGGAACAGCCAGGAGAGGTCCCAGACCACCTCTGCTGTCAATGTGACATTGATCAATGTTCTGACTGACGACTGTGGTG
>NW_007063097.1:188765-189504 GCF_000164805.1 Carlito syrichta | reverse complement strand
CAAAATACACAGGCCATAAGAGATAAGATAGACAAGTGGAACATCATTAAAGAGACAAGCTTTTGCAAAGTCAAAGAAACCATCAAGAGAGCAGGGCCGCCCTCCTTCGCCCGCCTCTCACCCTCTTCGAACCTTCAGGGTCGGAAGGAGGCGGTGTGCCGCCCCGCCCCCCTTTCACTCAGTGATCCGCCTTCGGATGAATTAATTCACGTGCACCCGCGTCTGGGGAAAATGCCTGTCTGATCCCAGAGAAGGGCCTTTTAGACTAAAACCCAAACCAGGTGCATGCAGTGTTCTGCCTGAGGCTTCTCCTGCAGCTCGGCTCAAACGGCGAGTGCCAAAAGTCACGCCCTCTACTCACCCCGAAGCCGCGGGCACGCGCGCGCGCGGACACACATATGTACACCCCACACGCAGCACACCACACAAAAATACACACACCACACACGCACACACACACCACGCACACCCCCACGCGCCCCCACGCACACGCCAGCACTTCCCAGACTTTGCCACCCATCCCCCCGCACCCGGCTCGCCTCTCCCTTCCCCCTCTGTGCGCCCGGAGCCCCCTCCCCTCCCTCCCCCGATCTCTCCTCCTGGCCCCCGCTCTCCCCCAGCCTCGTCCCTTCCGCTCCCCCTCCACCCAGGCTGGCCCCGCACCCACCCCAGCACGCGCGCCCCCTCTTCCCCCCCTCCCGCACCCTGAGCCAACTTCTTCAGGCTCCGCGGCCGCCGG
>NW_007063097.1:181989-187103 GCF_000164805.1 Carlito syrichta | reverse complement strand
CTGCCCGAGGGCTTCGTGACCGCCGGAGGGTCCTCCCGCGTTATCGTTTCTGTGTCTGGGAGGCTGCTCTTCTTTTCTGTGTCGTTCGTATCCGGATTCCATTTTCAAGTTTACAAGACGTGTTTGGGGTTGGCTCCCCCGACCGCACCTCCCTCCGGCGAGTCCGATCCCTGCGGCTGCTCCGCCTGGAGGCGACTGGGCAGAGCGAGAGCGCCCGGGAGGGTGATTTCCTGCGCAGGAGAAACCCTGGGCTGTGAGCGCAGAAAGACAAAGCCACTGGTACTTTAGGAATGAGAGAAGTGAAACAACACCCAACAGCAACACTTTGTACACGGATGTGCCTGCTTTTGTTGATACTTTCTTACTGTAAAGCTCTCCATAAACAGTGAAAATGTTTGGTAAATTTATTGCAATTTACAATTGGTGAGTTCCTTTATTAAATTAATTGCTATGCTAGTGGAGAATATTCATCAAATTGGAATCAGAGGATGTCTACACACAAATCAGTTTGGGGGGAAATGGTTGAACGTGGCCGGACAAATGTTGAGTTTGAACAGTTGTATTCTGCTAGTTAGTTGACTAAATCCAACCTCTGTTTCTGATGCTAACTTTCTGTGTGTGGAGACACTGATACCACGTCCCGTACCTTTCTTTTTTAGGAAACAGGCTGTGTGGTTTCGACTGCAAAGCAGAGCTTATTTTTGGTCAATACATATGAACAATCTAATCCTATTTTGGAAAATCACAGTCATAGTTTTTCTGGCAAAGATAATATTTCCTGTGGATTCATTCATTAATCTGGTAATTTTGAATATTATAGCACTTCATTTCAAATATAACCCTTAAATAGCCTTAATGGATGTGGAGGTCATACTTTTAAATGACTAGGAGGTGTGCACATGTACATGTGTGCACATTTACACACACAATATGAAATAAGCTCCATATGACAGTGGGAGTGTGTTTCCACCTGTCTGGGGTGCTGCTGGGTGCTGGCTGCAAATCTTGGGAAAAAGTGGTCCAACTCCCATGTGTCTGGAGCTGGGGTGCCAGGGTGGTAGCTGCTGACTGAACAGCTTGGAGGAGAGCCCCACCCTGGCCTGCAGATGGAGGTGGGGAGGCAGCCGTGCTCTTCAGGGCAGGTGCCAGCCAAAAGCCCTGGAGGAGAGAGGAGCTTCAGAAGTCATGTGGTGTGTCTTTATAGTGTGTAGGAGTTTTCTTCTAGCTGTGAAAAAGTAGCCATTTAAAGATGGGCATAATTTCTAAGTGCAGGCTCTGGGGTGAAACCTCTTCTCACCCCCAGTTGCCCTGCCCAAAGCCACAGCTACCGGACAGCCCAGGCCCAGCTGACACCTGGCTGGGCTGCCCTGTGGCAGCAGAGGCCACCAGAGGAAGGAGGTCCCGGCCCTATTTTCAGGAAGAGAAGTGAGACCTGTCGCCATTCAGTAGGCTTAGCTAGAGAGATGGCAAACCTGTCCCTGCTGGCATTCAGACAATGACTATGATACTGGGGATCTGATCAAAGGGGCCATGGGCCAATGTCCTCTCCTTGCTGTGTTGATGTAGCCCAAGGAAAAAGAAAACTTTATGGTTGGTTTACTAGGTTGTCATCTGAAGGGCCTCTTCAAATGCTGGTTCATATTAGGCCCTGGCTCTCCTTGGGTGGCCAAGGTTGTCATCTGAAGGGCCTCTTCAAATGCTGGTTCATATCAGGCCTTGGCTCTCCTTGGGTGGCCAGGTGAGAAAAGGGTTCATCTGGCTGCAGATATGGCTTGACTGGTCCTACCACTCGTCCTGGCAACCTGGTGCCTCTCCTGAACAACCAGCCCACTAGCCATCCACCTAAACGGAAATGCAATTGGTGGCAGCACAGAGTGACTAAGATCCTTTCCCCGTTTACCTAAGTCCAGTCAGTGTGGCATTGCCAGGTGTTTACGGCTTCTGATCAGAGCTGCTCCCTCCACCCAGGGCCAGGCCCTCATGGATGACTGCAAGGCTGATTTCCCAGAACTCCATGGCAGAGGTGGTGGGCAGGTCTACCCTCTGTGTGGGCGTGCAGTGACTCCCTGCAGAAGATGGCTGGGCACTGCCCCGGTCTGGAGAGAGCACAGGGGCAGCACAGATACAAGAAGTCAAACCTCCCCTGTCCTTTGTGTTTTTTGAGGTGTTTGGTCTTACACTTTTGTACAGCTTAAAATGCTAGATGCCTTATGAGTCTTTCAAATGCGTGATCAAAATCAGTGACCTCTCTAAAGTTTCAAACTTTTCTTGAAACAAAACAGAAGGCAGAACGGAGTGGAGAGCCTGCAGGGCCAGCAGCCAGGAATAGGCAG
The DNA here is from genome assembly GCF_000164805.1 of Carlito syrichta. Lineage (NCBI taxonomy): Eukaryota > Metazoa > Chordata > Mammalia > Primates > Tarsiidae > Carlito > Carlito syrichta. The sequence continues at coordinate 184,770 of NW_007063097.1, read as the reverse complement.
CGTTAGTATGGTTCGTGTGTATTGCCTGGCCGGGCAACAGGGAGAAACGGGGAGTACACAAGTTAGCTGCTTTTCCCTCGGCCCTGCTCGGGGCTAACTAGCCTCTGCCATGCAAACAACAAATTAGATGAGTGGTTTTAAGATCGAGTGTCCCTAACTCCAGGACATTATCAGTGCCACTTTTTTTTTTTTGAGTTGAAGTCTCACTCTGTCACCCAGGATGGAGTGCAGTGGCACGCTCATGGCCACTGCAGCCTCGACCTGCTGGGCTCAGGCGATCCTTCTGCCTCAGTCTTCCGGGTAGCTGGAACTACAGGCATGTAGCACCATGCCCAACTAATTTTTTGGTTTATTGTAGAGACGAGGTCTCACCAAGTTGCCCAGGCTGGTCTCGAACTCCTGGGCTCAGACAATCCTCTTGCCTTGGCCTCCCAAAGTGCTGGGATTCTAGGCTTGAACCACAGCACCTGGCCTGCCAGCTCCACTTTTATAGAGGTTGATATAATGATGTGGGACACAAAAGGTTCGATTTTTTAAAGTTTACCAGAGAAGACAGAGTTCCACATATTCCTAAACTAAAATTCTTCCAAAGATCAGCTCTCAGGGAAATGAACAGAGGGTCATGAGCCATCAGCCTTCCTTCCTGATGAGGACTGACTTGCTAGTAACTGCTGCAGCTTTGAACTACCTGAAGGTTACCCAGCAACAGTTTTCATTCACATGCACTCTACTCTTATGAAACTCTAAGTTCGTTGTTTGGAATGGAGTCTTTGTGCTACATGGAAAACAAGGCCAGTTTTTGGACCTTTCAAAAAATGAGTCTTAATCTGCTCCCCTGCCAAGTGTTTATTATTAGGGTGAGACACAAAAATTAAACTAAACAGACCTTAGCATTTTTTTACATGGCTAAATGCTGAGTTTGCAAGTTGTTTTAGCCATAAAGGTGTGATTTGGCTCAGCAGTGGGAGTTCACTGCTCTCGTGACTAATTGTTGACTTGTAGGGGGTAATTTTACAAAAAGACAACGCAGGATGCTTTGGGCAGAACCGGGCCATGCAGTCACCAAGCGAGCCACAGTTGCTGAGGATTAGTGCAGAGTCTCAGATCTCTGGGTTTTCACACCTTTCCTTAGTCTCGCGGGGAGGGGGGGAGGTGTGTTCTGCCCTTGGCAACATGAATCTGAACCACACAACTAAGATTTTTACTGAAAATTCAATTAAATATTCACTTCACTTTAAAAATCAATCAGATGGCTGTTTGTTGTGAAGACCAGACTGCTGGTGATTGAAGTTTTTGTTCATGGCTGGTGTCCTGACACGGTGAAGGAGGAAGACTTGAATGCACACATGCATGCACACATGCACCCATACATAGAGTTTACATGCACACACACATGTATGTGCACACACATGGCCTCTTGGGTGGTATCTGAGGGCCAGGCCAGAAGCCCTGCCTGAGCTCAGTCCTGCCTGACAACCCAGGTGGAAACTAACTGGGGGATTCCTGGCTGTGGACTGGGGCCATGCTGGCCTGGCTAACCTTTGCTGCAGCATGGTAGGATCAGCATGCAGGGAGCATGCCCCGGGAGGGCTCTTCATCAGTGCTGTTTGCATGCAGGGCCCCGCACACTCTGTCACATCTAGATAAGAACAGACTCGGGGGCAGGCCTCGTTTGTGGGCCAGCAGAGCACAGGGAGCTATGTTGGGAGATGCTGGGGTTTGGGTGGGTGGTGGGTGCCACACCGAGTCCACAAGGCAGGTCTGCATTGCTCAGATGCCGCCAGGGCACAACTCTGGCACTGACCAGGTCAGCATCCCTCTTGGCATCACCCTGAATGATGGCTGCCCATTTTCTTGTGGTGTCCTTCGGTGCCCTTCAAAATCATCACTACCCCAAGTATTATTTTTCTTGCTAAAATATGAAAGAAAATGAGTAAATCACAAAGATCTTAAGAAAAATGAGTTCTGGCATATAAAGTCATTTACAACCAGTGTACCCTCCTTTTTATAGGAAATGGAGGCAGCAGCCTGATGTCAACAGTTTGATTTCCCAGTGATCTAACACCTTTGCTTAATTTGCTGCTTTCAGTACTGGAATTGACCAAAGGCGGGGGGAACACACACACACACACACACACACACACACACACGCCAAGAAAATGGAAAAAGGAAATAATTTAGGAGAGGAATATGCAAACATCATTATGTCCCCACAATTGGATTCTCCTAAAGACTTCTTGGGGTGGCAGGAGAGGGTCTGGCAGTTCTTACGACAGAGTTGAGTCTATAACAGCTTTCTTAAAATCTCCAAGTTTAGAAGGAAATCCTCTTATACATGTGGGTTTCACCTGGAGAGGCTCCAATCTATACGACCTGTATTTTGCTTTTTATCTGCCATCAATCTTCAACAGAATGTCACTTTAGGATCAATAAAATATGTTTTAAAATACAATATACTTCCCCAAAAATTCTTTACTCCCTGTCAGTGTGGTCATCGTCCTGTTTCTGGTGGACTGGAAGGTAGAAGGTGGCCAGGTTGCCCGGGATGTGCTGAGGGCAGGAGAGACCTTCGTTCGCCGCGGACTCAGCGGCCGCTCCTCCTTCTGGAGGCACTGGGAGGCCCTCACAGTCCCATGTCTTTCTTCCCATTCCCAGGGCCCAGATTCCACCTCTGTGTACCTACCACAGCCTGCCAAGTTTTGCCATTTCTTTTTTTTTTTTTTTTTTTTTTTGGAGTCTCACTCTGTCGCCCAGACGGGAGTGCAGTGGCCGCTCCCGGAA
>NW_007063097.1:113379-181969 GCF_000164805.1 Carlito syrichta | reverse complement strand
GGCGATCCTTCCACCTCAGCCTTCCAAGTAACTGGAACTACAGGCGCGTGCTACCACGCCCGGCTCATTTTTTGATTTATTGTAAAAATGATGAGTCTCGCCAAGTTGCCCAGGCGGGTCTGGAACCCGCGGGCTCAGGCAATCCACTCACCTCAGCCTCCCAAAGGCGCGGGATTACAGGCTGAGCCACCGAGCCCGGCTAAGTTTTTGCCATTTACTTCTTTTTTTTTTTTTTAAATCAATATTTTTTATTATGATGGTGTGGGGTCAATTTTGCCATTTCTAAGTCATCAACCTGATCTCATCCTTCCTCTCCATTCTTGATGCAACATTTTTCTAAAACTTGGGTCAGAGCACATTACCCTCACTTCCAAGAGCTGCCCTTTTCCTGAAGAAGGAAAGTAAAACCTGGTAGGTCCCAGCTGGACCCTTCAGCTCTTGGTGCAGGCCCTAGGGGGCCCAACTGATAAGGGGCTTCTGTCTGGTTGAGCCCTGGGAAAATAAGTGTGACATCTGAGGCTGGCGCTCCCTGGGCAAATGCAGGGCCTGGTGAGCTTGTGGTGGGGAAGGTCCCATGGAGGAGGGGACCCCTGAGATGGGCATGGGCTTCTGGGGTTGAATTGGGGCACAACACTGGGAGGCTAAAGGATGGGGCCAGACAGGTGGACAGACACAGCAGGGAGGTGCTGAGGCCGAGGCCAAGACAGGAGGTATTTTACACCATTGTGAGGGGCACAGATTGGGAATGCAGGGAGACTGATTAGGAGGTCAACACAGGCAGGCAGGGAGGAAGAATGCAGGTCAACACAGGCAGACAGAGTCCATGGGAATGACAGAATAGCAGCAGCATTAGTAATAAGATCACTAATGTGGCATCTCTCCATGGGGGCTCGAGGAAAGAGACAGCAGGATAGAGAGAAAGCAAATGATCCACTGTTCTGGTGCTTCACCCGCGTACCTCATGTCATTGCAAGGCCACCCTTGTTACCCCACTCACAGATGAGGAGACAGAGCAGTTGAGGGACTTGCCCAAGGCCCTTAGGTTGGGTCATCTGGCCTCTTAACATCAACCCTGTCCCAGACACAGATGGCCCTCAGGACCCCAAGGCCCACAAGACACAACAGTAGGACATTTTCAATTATTTGTCTCAGAGGTGCCTCAGATGGCATACGTGCCTGGCCTGCACGACCATGCCTGACTCTGCATTGTGGGTCTGGTTTTGAAGGGTCTGCAACTCGGTGAAGGAGTATTTGATGCTTTCTCAAGGGGCCTCCTGGAAGCCACGTGAGATGATGTGGCGTCTCTCCGTGGGGGCTCGAGGAAAGAGACAGCAGGATAGAGAGAAAGCTGCTGCCCTGGGTACCCAACAGGGCTGCAGCTTCCATCAGCTGCTGGCCTCTCCCAAATGTGATAAAGCCCTGCACCATACACCCACGAGGGTTTTTTTGAGGGGCAGCTAGGTTGCCCTGTGGGTATTTCTCCATGACCTGCCAAGGATCCGGTGGTGCTGGTGGGACATCACCAAGGTAGGGAGCAGAGGCCCCATCCTCCAGGGCCGTCATGGGTGTATGGTGGTTGGACACAGATAGTAGGATGCAAGCATTTTTTGTAGGGATGAGTGGGTTGGATAGATCAACTCTGAGAAAACATGAGATTTCTGAAATCTCCCGAGTGCTGTGTGACGTTGGAGACTTTCATTGTTGGCAGGATCTACTCATATTTACTTCCCCGAGGGTTTCATGAGGCACCTACTTCAGGCAGTCTCAGCACTGGGCACTGGGGATGTCCGATGATTAAGGACAGCATGGTCCAGCCTAGGAGGTAGACTTCAGCTCCCACTATTGCAGTAAATGGGCAAAATACTCGAATCCGGCACTCAGGTGAAGGATGTCAGTGGATGACTGGAGGCCCCAAGGAGAAGAGGAGCTCCAGAGGGAGGAGGCATGCACATCTGATAGGCAAAAGCCCAGGGTTCAGGGGACCACAATGGTGTGAAGGGGGTGATAGGTTAGGGCCCTTGGAGGGAGGGAGCAGAGGAGACTCTGATGAGTTGAGGGACTTCTGAGGGTCACTGTGGCTGCGGAGAGGAGAGGAGGTGGAGGGTCCCAGACAGGTATAGGGGCAACACCAACTGTGGTATTGATTAGACAAGGGAGGAGGGAAATGGACGCAAGAATGTGCTGGGTGTCTGGGAAAAGATGATGGGGCGGGAAGCAAGGATCTGCATTATTTCAGGGGTCTGTCGTGGGCTCCCTAGCCCATCAGGTCACAGATACCACCACCAGCCTGGCTTGCTGTGGGTGTCCTCTCCCACACACTTTATTTTAGCTCCAAACCCTGTAATGAACCAGCCGTGTCCAGCCTGTAAGCCCTCCCAGGCTGTCCCCTCAGCTCAGAGCATCCTTTCCTACCCCTTCATCTGGAAGCCACCAATGTTCTATTCAAAATGAGAACTAAGAGAACTTTCCTGCAGAGCCTTTTGGTTCTCACGTACCCGTGTTAACCCGCACCTGAGCCTGTGGTGATCATAGCAGTAACCCCTGAAATGGAGAAGAGGCTGCCACCTGATCAGCCTCTAATCCTTGGAAGAGGGGGCAGGACTGGACCTCAGCAACTTTGTATCAACCGAATGAACCATGCACATGCTAAAATGTACACCACAGGAGAGGCTGTAGGACACTGGTGATAAGGTGCATGTGGTAGGATACAGGCAATAGGATGCACATAGTAGGAGGCAGGTGGTAGAATGAGGTGGTAAGATGCAGGTGGAAGGATGCATGTGATAGGATGGAGGTGGGAGGATGGAGGTGGTAGGAAGAGGTGGCAGAATGGAGGTGGGAGGATGCAGGTATAGGATGTAGGTGGTAGGATAGAGGTGGTAGGTTGGAGGTGGCAGGATGCAGGTGATAGAGTGGGGGTGGTGGGATGCACATGGTAGAATGCAGGTGGTTGGACACAGATGTAGGATGCAAGCATTTTTCTGTAGGGATGAGAGGGTTGGATAGATCAACTCTGAGAAGACATGAGATTTCTGAAATCTCCCGAGTGCTGTGTGACGTTGGAGACTTTCATTGCTGGCAGCATCTACTCATATTTACTTCCCTGAGGGTTTCATGAGGCACCTACTTCAGGCAGTCTCAGCACTGGGCACTGGGGATGTCCGATGATTAAGGACAGCATGGTCCAGCCTAGGAGGTAGACTTCAGCTCCCACTATTGCAGTAAATGGGCAAAATACTCGAATCCGGCACTCAGGTGAAGGATGTCAGTGGATGACTGGAGGCCCCAAGGAGAAGGGGAGCTCCAGAGGGAGGAGGCATGCACATCTGGTAGGCAAAAGCCCAGGGTTCGAGGGACCACAATGGTGTGAAGGGAGTGATAGGTTAGGGCCCCTGGAGGGAGGGAGCGGAGGAGACTCTGATGAGTTGAGGGACTTCTGAGGGTCACTGTGGCTGCGGAGAGGAGAGGGAGGTGGAGGGTCCCAGACAGGTATAGGGGCAACACCAACTGTGGTATTGATTAGACAAGGGAGGAGGGAAATGGATGCAAGAATGTGCTGAGTGTCTGGGAAAATATGATGGGGCGGAAAGCAAGGATCTGCATTATTTCAGGGGTCTGTACTACCTTAGGGGCCTGGACTACCTTGGGGGTCCATGCTACCTCAGGAGCCTGGATTACCTCAGCAGTCTGGGTTATCTCGGAGGCCCAGACATTTTCAGAGCTTGTATGAGTTTCCTAGGGTGCTGTAATAACAAAGTGACACAAACTGAGTGGCTTAAAATAGCAAATATTTATTTTCCCACAGTTGGAGGCCAAAAGTCTGTAATCAGGGTATGGGCAGGTGGGTTCCTTCTAGAAAGCTGAGGAAGATCTGCCCTAGGACTCTCTCCAGTTTCTGGTGGCTGCTGGCATCTGGTGGTCTTTGGCACATGAGCTCATTGCTCCAGTCTCTGCCTGTCTTCATGGGAGCTCTCCTCTGTGTGTCTGTTAGAGCCCTTCTCTGTCTCTGACAAGGACACTTGTTATATTTAGGTCCCATCCTAATGAAGTATGATCTGCAAATCCCTGTTTCCAACTTCACATTCTGAGGTTCTCGGAGACAAAAATTTGGGGGGACACCTTCAACCCAGTGCAGAGTTCAGTCGGGGTGGTGGTAGGCTACTCCCCTCCTGCAGCGTGGGCACTGGATAGCTAATGTGGACCTTAGGTGACAGGTGGCAAGGAAACTGTTCCCATGACTGATGACAGAGCCAAACCCACATCTGACCATGGATGTTCACAAACCTGAATATTATTTTTAAAATAGTTGAAACATTAAAAGTAGTTTCCTAAGGGGAAAAACTTTTTGAAAATAAATTACTTTGGGCTTATTGGCCCATATTTTCAGGTAACAGCCACAAATAACTGAATTATTTGGCAGACTGGTGCATGTCACTCTTTGAGAGGTCCGCCCATGCAAACTTCTAGTGGGTAACTCAGCTGGGAGATATTTTGGCAAAGGTCTCAGGCCTGGGGCTCCTCTGAAGGGGACGTTCCCTCTGGCAGGCCTTCCATTCCTTGGGTGTTCCCCAGCTCAGGACAGCTGCAGGACCGCCCATCGGCCTCAGCCCTGTTCACTGGAGATGTCTTCCTGCCACTCTCCTCTCCCAGCTTGGCTCTCACTGAACCTTCTTCTCCCGCTCCCTGCCCCCTAGTTCCCATCCTCTCCTCAGTGTCTCGGTCTGGTCACAGGTTACCCTTGCTGAGCACCTCCCTGGAATTCCCCTAGGGCTGCTCTGCTGGCCACTTTGCCACAGAGCTCCCCACACCTGTCTCAGGCCCTCCTGGTACCTGTACATCCCAACCCCTTGTGGGGACAGGAAGGACCCTTTCACCCCCAGAGGGTCTTCGAGACCTGCCCATGAGAGCCCCTCCTGCCCTTTTAAGCATAACTCAGTTTATTTTTTCCTTAAAAGCGTGACTTTGTGTTCTCCCACATTAAGGCGTATCTGCCACTGTGCAGCCACCCACACATGCTGCTGGAAGGAGCCAGTTCCACAGCGACTGCTCCAAGATCCTGTGGAAGGCCCCCTCCCCGCACTCCCTTCTGCATCAATGGGAACAGAGGCCTTTCTAGGCTTCAACTGGCCACACCCTCTCCAGTGCTTGTCCCCCGATTAAGGTGATGATATTCAACAGGTGTGTGGGGAAGATTCTTTGTGAGCTCCGAGATTGTGTAGTGAACTAGACGGCATGTCCCCCTCCCAGGCCACACCGTCTTCGTGGGCATGGGGATCACCTCATCAATGGCTGATTTGTCTTGCGGGCATATCATGGGCCAGATCCCATATGCCAGTGCCTATGTGCTTTAGATCCATGGCCTCCCTTATCCTGAAAACAACTGCTTTCCAGGTGGGCAAATGGAGGCTTAGAGAGGATGCTTCTTGTTCAAGGATAGAGCTGGCGTGAGCTGTTAGCTGCAAGCACTGGGGAGCTCAGCTACTCTCCTGGGGTCTGGACCCCTGTTCCAGCTGCTAGAAAGGACCAAGGTTCTGTTCCTAGGCAGCGTTTGACAGAATTTTATATGCCCAGGTAGTAGGTGGGCAGTGCAAAAAGTGAAAATTTTACATTTTAGCAGTTAAAAATATTTTTTTCGGGCCCAGGTATGGAGACTCAAGCCTGTAATTCCAGCACTTTGAGAGGCAGGGTGGGAGGATCACTCGAGCCCAGGAGTTGGAGACCAGCCTGGGCAACATAGCAAGACCTTGTCTTTACATAAATACAAAAATTAGCTAGGTGTGGGGCCCCATACCTGTAGTCCCAGCTACTTGGGAGATGGCCTCAACCAGACGATTGAGGCCATGGTCAGTTGTGAGCATGTCACTACACTCGACCTGGGTAACACAGTAAGACCCTGACTCAAAAATAAATAAACAAATAAGTAAATAAATAATATTTGCATATTTGGTACACATTTCCCTTTTATTTTTAAAGTGACAGCCAGAACTCTCCCCATATCCTTCCCCCTACCCTTTGGGTCACCACTCAGCTGCAGTTTGTCATGAGGCATCTCTAGACATGTTTTTGTGCTTGTGCCATAATCGTGTGTCCATACACATTCTATTGTGTTGTTTTGTACATTTTTGGGCTCTACACAAACGATGGCATATTGTATTTAATCTTTATGCAATATGCATTTTTGCACTCAAATTTATGTTTTTGAGATTCATTTGTGCTGATAAATCATGAGTGAATCCAGTTCCTTCATTCTGCCACCTTGTATCCATCAAGTAGATAACCTACAGTGTACCCAACATTCCCCTCTGAGGTGTTCTCAGTGGATCTCCTTTTCCATAGTTATAGTTAGGGCTGTAATGAGACTCTCTTTACCTGCTTTCTTGCTTACCGAGAAGACTTTCTCCATGCCTTGGGTATGGGTTGAGGGTGTGTGTTGGCTCTGCCAGGGGCTGCAGAATTTCAATGCTCACATTACACATGTGAGTTACATACCAACAGCACAGGGGACCCATCTTCCTTGCATTCTCAGGACTTGATGTGATTGTGCTATTTTGTCGGGTTCTGTGAGGTGTATCTCATTGAACTCATCTGCACTTCTACAATTACCAGTGAGCTATCTTTACCAATTGTTCATGTCTTCTCCTGTGTTTCTAGTCTCTAGCTTTCAAAAAATTGCTTGTCTTTTTACTTTTTGATAGATTTTTTTAGGAGTTCATGACACAGACTTTAAGTACCATTGATCATAGGTTTGCACACAGTGTAGTTGTCTTTTCATTTGGCAAAAAGTAAATCACATTTATTAATCTTTTTCCTTTAAGTCTTGTGCTTTCTGTTTCTTGCTTAGAAAATCCTTCCCTATCCTGATGTTTCCTTTTCTTATAAAAGTTTTACGGTTTTGCTTCTATATTAAGTCTTTAATTCATCTGGGAATTTACTTTTGGTTATAATGTGAGATAGAGATCCCATTTTATCCTTTATTATTATATATGTATGCACATCTATGTGTATAGATATCATATAGCTATATCTTCTATAAATCTGTCCTTTACTATATGAGTAACTAATAATCCTAGCACCTTTTCTCTTTTAGCATATGTTGAACCAAGTATTTCGGTGCCTTTATCAAACCGATTATTTCTAAACTGTATGTAAGGTCATCTCTCACATGTATGGTACCCCACATCCAGGTCGTCTTCCTCTGTGCTCTTCCTTCTCTCTCACTATTGCCTATTGTCCTTCACAGCTCTCACTGCTCCTGGCACTTCCTACCTGCACTCAGGTAAGACAGTCATGTGCCACGCAGCACCCTCCAGGACTCAGACTGGAATCGCATTGGGTTTGCAGGTTAATGTGGGTAGAATGCCACCTTGACAATTTTGTCTTTCAGTGTTTGAATAGTCCTCTCTCTTCACATATTTAGGTCTTCTTTTATGTTTTTCAGTAAAATGCATCACTTTTCTCTGCAAGGATCTTGGATAATTTTTGTTAGATTTTCCCTGAGATGAACTTTAGTTGTAAATTTTTTTAAACTACATTTTATATTTGCCTGTTGCTGATTTAAAGACTATTATTGACCTTGTACACTGATCTTATACTCAGCAGCGTTGTTACAATGTATTCTCGGCTCTAATAATTTGTCTATTTCCACTCTCATCTGTGTTTGTTTCTTGCTTTCCACACCTTCTGCATGTTTCTGGTGGAATTGTTCTTGCTGGGTCTCCAAAACAACCTTGGGCAGAGGTGGGGACACAGGCCCAGATACTTCTCATCATAGTCATTAGGACAAACTTTTTGGGGGATCTTGGTAGATATCATTTACTATTTTAAAGCCATTTCCTTCTATTTTTAGCTTGCCGAGTTTTTTTTTTTAATCAGAAATGGGTATCAAATTCTCTCAACTGTTTTTATCTGTTGATATGAACATTTGTTGTTTTCTCTGGATGATTCTGTTAATGTAGGAAGTTACACTAATATATATTTCAATTTTAAACCAACCTAATAATGCATATAGTTTATAAGTCACTTGTACTATTATTTCACTTCTCCTATTTCTTCTTTTCATCCTCACAAGCAACCATTTTCTTTGGGAATGCATCTCAATATTTATGAAAAAAATTATCGCATTGCTATTCTAGTTATTTCCATTTTAGACATGTTTACTGATTTCTTACTCTCAAGCCTTGGGACTTTGTTCCCAGCTCAAGATATCACCTTCTTTCCCACCCTCTCAGTAGGGTTATGTCGTGTGTGTGTGTGTGTGTGTGTGTGTGTGTGTGTGTGTGAAATTAGTTTTTGGTGTCCACTTTATTATGATTATAAACTTCATCTACAGGTGAGGTATAGTGTTCCCTGACTATATTTCTTTCTTGAACAACTCCTATTTTCCTAAAAATTAACAACGAACAGATTTTTTCCTACAAACCTGCTATCTAGTCATCACAAATTCTGACAGAGTGGACAACTTCTTTTGGTGTGTTCCAAGGCCAGGTGAACCAAGATGTCTTTCCTCATAGACCCCTCTGCGCCCAGCCTGATGGAGACTCTGGACCTCTGCATGGTCAATACCAGGGCTTCCCTTTGCTTTTCTTGGGTCCCCATACACAGCTCCTGGGTGTGCCCCAAGATCTGGGCTGAGGCTGCCCCCTCTTGGTGACCCTAGCCCTTCACATGTCTGCTCCCAGCCTGTGCGGCCTGTAGCATGTCCTCCCCAGAGCACGGCTTCCAGCTTTGTCTGCACTGGGCCTGGCTCTCTGTACTCAGCTTCGTTCCTTCTGTGGAGTCTGCTTCCACTGAGAAAGGCACGCTTGGTGAGATCCTGGTGTCTTGCAAATGCTTTTCTGCTCTTACACTTTATTTGACTAATTTGCAACTTATTTTTCCTCAGAATTTAGAGGATGTCGTTCCCTTGAGGATTCTGATGCCATTGGACTCCTGTCCGTGTTGTGTGAGCCTTTCTTTCTTGATGTTTGCGGTGTGCAGGTTTAATTTATTTCACTGGGCATCTGACGGGACTCTGGAAACTTGCGGGCATCAGTTATGAGGACATTTTCCCGCTTTATTTCTCTGACGATCCCTCCCCTATGTTCTGTCCTGCAATTTTGGGACTCCTGTCATGTGGGGGCCCAGGGCAGCTCACTCAGGCTATGCCCCGGGCACTGGGCAGGGGGCTTTCTACCTTTGGGGTGACTATATAAAGTTATCATCCAAACAGAAGCACTGTTTAGGGTGGGAGGGGTTCTGTCAAGCACTCCGGGATGCAAGCATAAGCTGCATGCAGGCAGACCAGGGTTGATCATGACCCCGGGCGAAGCCTACAGGGTGGTGCCTGGGGACATGCCTTGCTGCCTTGTACTCTGCCTGCACTCTGCACGTGGTGCCTTTTCTGATCAGTAGGCAGCCTTTGATGGACACTCCGATCAGCTGTGCTGTGGTTCTTGAATCTGGAGCAACTCTGCTCAGTCTCTGGAATGTCTTTTCTGCTGTGTGGAGGGTGGACTCTTGGAAGGTGGGAGAACCTGGGAGCCAATTGCTCCTTCTGTGTCCCTCCTGCCCTCTTGCTTCAACCCCATCCTTTACCCCTACTTCAGAGGTTTCTGCTCATCCTGTGAATGCCTCTTGGGGAAATGGCTGACCCCGGGAGCATCTTGTCTCACCAGAAACTGAAGCTGTCCAGGACAACCAGGGTTGGGCAAAGGGCACAGAGGCCCCCTTGAAAAGCTAAAGGAGTTCTGGTCTGTAGTCACAGAGGGTAGCTGTGCAGGGGCCAGGAGCAGGATTTGGCAGTGAGGATGGGAAGCTGAAGAAGGCCAAGTCTTAGCTTCGGTGTACCTATGCAGAGTCAGGCCCTAAATGGGAAGGAGGGACACCTCAGGTTGTCTGAAGTTTGGGCTGGTAGGACTCGCTCCTTCTTTCTGGAGACACCAGCCTCCCTATCTGAAGCCCATGCAGAAGTCTTAGGGGTGATGCCCAGCATGTCTATACATGCTCTCTTTAAGAATGGCCCTTCTGTCTACTAGACGTATAACTAGTGTCCAGTCTCAGCCAGGGCAACCTAGGAAGGGAGAGCCCCGCTAACGGAGGGGATGAATTACTGACAGTGGGGCTGGGACTTGACTGATACAAACCAGCAGGAATGAGAAGAACAGGCCTGGGGATGAACTTGATGGTGCTTGACCCTGCATGTAGACAAGATGGGAATGGTGTGTGCCTGTGTGAGTGTATTCATGAGTGTAGACAGGATGAAGATGGTGCATGTTCATGTGTGTGCATGCATATATAGATAGGATGGAGGGAGGAATATAGTGTGTGTGTGTGTGTGTGTGTGTGTGTGTGTGTGTATGCAAACTCGAAGGCAAGATAAGGAAGAGTTTGTCTTTTTGTGGAGCTCACCCATGATTTGGTTTCTTAGCCCTGGGAAGGGCTCCTGGAGCCATTACTGGGGTAGCTCCTGGAATCCTAGGAAAGAGCAGCCCACTTTCAATGACTGATGATGCCAGAATTGCCATGAGCAATTCAGAAAGAGACTGAAAGGCTCAGTGAAGTGGATGTCAGAATGCATCCATGACATAAGACGTAGGACCCACCAGCTGCCCACGCACTTGCATACCTAGAAGACGCTCACTTCACTGACACAAAGAGGACTGCTCTAGTTTGGGGTCAGGGGACCATTAGTATTGCTGAGACTCTCTGGGGTTGCTGTCCTCTGTGGGTCAGGAATGGTGATAGGAGATGCGGTTCCAGGACACGCTGCCCGGTATCACTGGGGCTAATAGGATTCCAGAATTCTGGACTAGCAGAGGCCAGGTGGACAACATTGTCATGAAAAGTAGCAAGGATGGAATGACCTGTGGGGATCTAGATCATGACTTGTTCCCCAGAGCAACACAGATGGGTAGCCAACGTAGGTATTGTTGACAGAAAACTGAGGAAGAAGCATGTACACGGGCCAATGGTTGTGGGCCCCAGGGTGCACATCTTTGCATTGCACGTTTATGTCCACCTGTGAACACCCACTGTGGAGTAGGCACAGAATCAATGAACAGATTGGATCTTCCTGTCTGTGTTAGCCAGCTGGGCCCACGAACATGGCAGCCTCAATGGCAGATATGAGACCAAGCCTGAGCCTGATGTGGGTCCCTCTTGCAAGGGCTGGTTGAGCTCTTGTTGCTGAAGATCCCATCTGTTAGCAGCAGCGAGCTGAGCCCGTGTTACTACACTCCCCTAGCTTCAAATAGACCATCCAACAAGTGAAAGGCAATGTAACTTCAAGAAAAAGTGAAGATCACCAGAAATGGTAAACACAAAATAATATATTATATATGATATATAAGTGTTTAAGGCAAAAGTTATAAAACTGTATGATGGCTTTTTAATTAATGTAGACAAAATATATATGATAACAGCACAAGGATGAATGGGAAGAAGTTAAATGGAACCATATCATTCCAAGATTCCTTTATTTTACATGAAATCGTACATTAACTAACTCTAAGTAGGTTGTAAATTGCAATAGATGTATAATATAATCTCCATAGCAAACACGAAAAATTCATGCAAAATTTAGCTAAACAGACAATGGCAGGAGAGTTCCAGTTTCTGGTCCAACATGTAAGGAGCTTGGAAATCATCACTCTTGTCCTCTCAAATGCACAGACTGAAAATCAATGTCTCTTCTTGGATTCATCAGATAATTGAGGCCACAGAGAAAATTGCTACCTCTCAAATTAGAAAGATGAATATGAGTATAAACCTAACAAAATAGGTACAAGCCCTATATGAGGAAAACTATAAAAGTCGAATGAAAGAAACCAAAGAGGATCTAAATAAATGGGAAGGTCTTCCATGTTCATGAATAGGGAGGCTCAGAATTGTCAGGATAATAGTTCTTTCCCACTCGATCTATGAATTCAGTACAATCCCAATCCAAATACCAGCAAAAGGATTCAGTGAAGATGGCAGAACAGGAAGCACCAGAAATCTGTTCCCCAACCTAGAAAACTATTTATTGCACTGGCAGAATCTATCTAATGTAACTATTTTGGAATTCTGGAGCTGATTAAAGACTTTCAGCTTCCAGGGGAAGGCTTGGATGATAGACTGCAGTAAATTTCAGTCAATTTCAGCTCTCAGCAGAATAGCAGCTACCTGTGCACCCCTCCTGGGACATGTGGGAGGCATCTGTGTATGTGTTCCTGGAGCAGTCTGCACACAGTTTGCAGAAGCCAGGGTGGCCAAAAGCACCCTGTCTTCCAAATATCAGGAACCTGTGCTCTGATTTACCCCTGGCAGCTTCAGATGACAGAGGTGTAGACAAAGAGGTGGGCAGCCATTGTTGCACCTCTCCCATTGTTGCAAGCCCCTCCCCTCCAGTCGAAGTAACTATGAGACTTAAAGGGCCAGCACCCTCCTGCCTTCATTTTGCTCCCTTTCATCTTTTGGGAGCTAGATAGTAAAGACTAGGATATTCAAATGCAACTTCGGATACAGAGAAAATTAGAAAGTGATGGCAGATGCCCAGGGAAAGGCACAGATTCAGAAAAGACCGGACAAGACCTTAAGTTTATGCCTCAGGTTGATCCTTAGCACATCCTGTAACAATACAAAACAAAAAAACATAAACCAAACACAATAACAAGAAAAGGCAAACCCTGGGGAAAGAGAAAGAATATGATTTCCAGAATTACTACATTATTAGATTCAAATGTCTAGTTCTCAACAACAAAAATCACAAAGCAGACAAAGAAAAAGTATGACCCAGTCAAAGGAAAAAATAAATAAATGGAAATAGTCCCTGAAAAGCCCTGATGATGCAGGTCTATTAGAAACTTAAAAATAACTGTCTTAAGAATGCTCACAGAACTAAAGGAAAATGTGGAGAAAAGCAAGAAAATAATATATAAACAAAACAGAAATAACAATAAAGAGACAGGAGACCTAAAAAAAAAAAAAAAGGGAAGGAAAGAAATTCTGTAGCTGAAAGGTATAACAACTAAAATTAAAAATTTACTAGGAGGGATTCAAAAGCAGATTTGAGCAGGCAGAAGAAAATCAGTGACCTTGTAAACAGGACAATGGAAATTAGCAAGTCTGAGAAACAGAAAGAAAAATGATTGAACAAAGTGAACAGAACCCAACAGACAGGTAAAACACCATCGAACGGACCAACATGCACATTGTGGTAGTTGTAGGAAGAGAAGAGGGAGAGAAAAAGGGAAAAAAGAAAGAATAAAAATGTACCAAATGTAATAAAACACATGAATATAAACATCCAAGAAGCTCAATGAACTCTAAGAAGATTAACACAGAGTCCCACAGTGAGACAAATTATAATCAAACATAATGAATAAACAAATTGTGGTATGGTCACACAATGGAATTTTTCTCTGCTATCAGAAGTAGTGGAATTAGACTCACTTAACATGGATGAGTCCCCAGATTCCATTCTGAGTGAAAGAAGCTAGAAATAAAACAGTATACACATTTTGTATACATTCACTTAACTGAATTTCTAGAACAGGCAAAAACGCAGACAGTCCCTATGGTCCTACTTAAAATGTTTCAACTTTATGATGGTGTGAAAGCAATATACATTCAGTAGAAGCCTTACTTTTGAGTACTCAGTGCAACCATTCTGTATTCCACTTTCAGTATTTAATAAATTATGAGATACCAACACTTAAATTTTTTTCTTTTCAACTGTCAACACTGTATTATAAAACAGTCTGTTTTAATTTTGCCCAACTGTAAGCTAATTAAGTGTTCTGAATATGTGTAAGATAGGCTAAGTTATAATGTTTGGTAGTTTATGTGTATTGAATGTAGTTTCGACTTAGAATATTTTCAGTTTAAGATGAGTTTATTGGGATGCAACCCCATTGTAAGTCGAGGAACATCTGTAACGTAAGAAAAAAGTGGATGTCTCTGAGAAAGGCCATGAAGAAATTTTATGGAAGAGTTTTCCTCTACATGTTCTACATGTTGAGAGAGGCTCGGGTTACACGGATGTATCCTTGTGTCAAAATTGGGCATGCTTTTCAATATGTGAGAGGGAAGGAAAAGAAAAAAAGAGAGTACCAGTAAAAGCAAGTTATACATAAAAGGAAATGTTTGGTTTTAGATGGTGCACAACCTCAGGTAACACTGGAACATAGCAATTTCTATCACATCTTGAGGGAAGAAACTGCTGCATAAGAATTCTATACCAAGGCATAAAGATGCCAGACTGTCACTACACAGATGTAAAAATATAGGAATTCAACATCTTGAAATCCTCAAAAAAGTTCCTATTCAAAAATTATGAAAATTATGGAAAGAGGCTGCAGTAAGTTATGATCATGCCACTGCACTGCAGCCTGGGTGACAGAGTGAGACCCCATCTGTTGAAAAAAAGAAAAGAAAGAAAAGAAATGATTTAGCAGGGGGAAAGGCCTAGGGGTGACCAATGAATCATTTCTTAGAGTCCAAAATGACCAATTGCGTAAATTACAGGACAAATATACAAGTTACAAATCATGGTAATTCTATGGAAAATTCGGTTAAGTAGGGTAAGGAAGAATGTGTGATAGCTTTGTCATCTTTTATATCTGGGAATCAAAAGACAAGAACTAAAATAGGAAAGAGTAGTTTACTTTTCAAAAACCAACATTACTCCATTCTTAATATTTTAAAAGTAATCTATTTTCTCAATTTTTTTTTTTTTTTGAGTTGAGTTTCACTCTGTCGCCCAGGCTGGAGTGCAGTGGCACACTCACGGCCACCACAGCCTCAACCTGCTGGGCTCAGGCGATCCTTCCACCTCAGCCTTCCAAGTAGCTGGAACTATAGTTGTGCGCCACTGCACCTGGTTAATTTTTTGATTTAGTGTAGCGATGAGGTCTCGCCAAGTTGCCCAGGCTGGTCTCAAACCCGTGGGCTCAGGCAATCCTTTCATCTCGGTCTCCCAAAGTGCTGGGATTATAGGCGTGAGTCACCGTGTCCGGCCTACTTTCTCAATTTTAAAAGAATATTTTGTGAACTAATACTGCTTATAATAATGAAGAAACATTTATCCAAAATTCTGCATTTTCTTTGGTTTCACTTTAACTTTTCACTTAAATTCAGAAAAGCTACATAACTGCTTTGGGTTAAAGATAGTGATAGAGAATATGACCCTCATGTATGTATGCACTCACTAAATGTTATATGATGATGAGATTTTAAACATTTGAGTTCAATTTCCTAATTCCCCTTAGGCTACATCCTTTTACTGAATCTGAAGAACTTCAAAGGCAATGGTGGGTGAACTGCTGGTGCCTGAGCATGAATTGACGTGAGGTCACCTGTTCTGGTGTTCATTATCTCATGTAGCAGCCAAGAACAAGCCAGGTTCCCTCAAGGCTGCTCTTGCTTTAGCGTGGCATGGCTGGTTTTACTAGCCTCAGCCTGCTAACGTGTCTTTTAAACACTCTGTGCGAAGTGCATGTAAAGCTGCACCTAGTCACGCGTGTCTCTGTGACAAGCAGTGGTGTGAGAGGTCCTAGAGCACCATGTTTATCTGGATATTTGGCAGACACTTCCTTGAAAGGAACAAACTGAGACTGGCCATTCAAGGAGAAAACACTCAGTAAAATGCTAGCAATCATTAAGTTTGAGATTTCACACATAAAGTTTTGGAAAACTTGTATTTGCCACAGTGAGGATCAAACTCATTAAAGACTTCTGACAAGACTGGTGGCGATATAACAAATGATTCTGGTATTGAATAATGAACTACATTGACATTTAAATATCTATATAACTCAGTGAACTGTTATTAGCCAAACAATAATGCAGATTTACAGAATCACATCTGGGTTAAAGATCTAGATGCAAGACAGATCGGGGGTTTTATTGCATCATGGCATGAAAATTCATTGACACAATTTCAGATTCCACATTGCAACTAATCTTTTTTAAAAATAACTTTAATTTTGAAATAGTTTAAGACTCACAAGAAGTTGTAAAAATAATAAAGAGGGTTCCATGACCCTTCACTTGGCTTTCCCTAGTGACCATATCTTACATAGCCACAGAACATTGTCAAAACCAGCAAAATGATTTGGGTACAATCCTCAGTAGAATTTCACCAATTTTTACATGCACTCATTTCTCTTCTTTTTATCCAACTGAACTTTAAGAAACTACCATTTGTCCAGGTCTGGTGTTGGTATCAAGAAGTTCCATAATGACCAGAAAAATGACATGAAAATACTCCTCCTTGTACCAACTACATACCTGTGTGAGGTTTCTTTTCTTCTTATACTTCAACCAAGCACACATAACAACAGATTAAATACAGAATCCAATTGTCTTCAATTAAGCCAGACATTAAAGAGATTTGCAAAAATGTTAAACAATGTTGTCCTTCTTACAAAGTATTTTTGTTGGGAAATAAAGCAATTTTTCTTTAAAATGTTACATCTATATGCCACAAACCTAAGATCCTTGGAGCCGTCCATGGTCTCGAGGATTGTGAGAGCCCTGAGCTCCCTGAGGAGACCTTAGTCTCAGCTGTGCCACCTCCTGGAGCTCCTGTGCTCTCTGACAGAGGCGACATTCACATTCGTTCATTTAAACACACATATTTGGGTCATGTCATAATTTATCCAGAGAAAATGAAAAGTTCAGAAGTTTCTGGAGTGGCTGTCAATAGGGAAAATATGATGCAAACTCTAAGTATTTTAAAGTGACCTTTCATTAAACTACTTACTATTTAATCTGAAATCAGGAACAGCAGTTAAAAAAATTATTCATCAATTTTGTAGAATTCATATCTTTCTTTTTTGAATGATATTGCATTAAACAGATTTTTCCACATTCGAATTCATGAGTAAACAGACTTTAAAAATATATTATTTTCCTAGTGTCCAGATTAGTTTAAGTCTCTGTGAGTCTGGTTTGATCCATGGCTGTGAAGAATACACAGATAGCAGCTGTAATGAGAAGATGCATTCCCTCATAGAGAAGTTTTGGAGAAAATACGCTCCATATAAATAAATGATAACGCAGGGATGTCACCAAAATGATGTATGTAGAAACTGGAATAGAACAAATCAACGCGTAGCAGAAGCAAGCATGACTCAGTGCTGAACCACTGTTAATAAAAAAAAATGTATTAGCATATGGCACTTATGTATCATGTGAGACAGAACATATATGTAACCAACTTCTACTCCGAGAAGGATTATGGTAATTCTTGCCCCTGGACCAGAGGGCATCACGTTTTCCATCAGCATACTCATTCAGTCACTAAGATACAGAATTAGGCATTCCTCCAGATGCCCTAGGGAAAAACCAGTCCCTGCTCTCAGGGAGACTACATTCTAATGAAGGAGACAGGAAAAACCAGATAAATATGTAACATGTCAGGAAATGATAAATTCTAAGAAGAAAAATAAAGCAGAGTAGCTGGAAGAGTGGTGGGTGAGCTCTCTAGAAATGCTTCTAAAACCTGGCTGTAAGAAAAATGACCTATGTTGTTTGCTGGCCATATCTCTTTGGGACCTCTCCCACACAGAAATCTGGATGTGGTCGGTCTAGGGGGGATAGGAGTCTGCACTCTATTAGGCTAATAGGCACTGAGGTGCCCAAGGAGACAACAGCTGCAGATGCAGCTCTGACTGCTTTTCAGGACCACAACAGTCTACACAGTATATCTGAAAAATGTTCCCTCAAATTTTGCATGTTTATTTAAAAATTTTATCCATGTACTACTATATCACATATATTATGAAATTAAACGATGGAAAAATCACAAAAGGATGATGTACAGATAAATATAAGTTCTGAACTTTTCTTCTGCTGTCCAGTGAAGTATCTTGCCAGTCTGGTCTGGTCTGGGGACATTGGCCCAAAGTGTTTGCTAAGCAAATTAACAATGAACAGCATTCATGAAATGAGAACCACCCCTCACAGCATATTAATGTTCTCCTGTTGTTTTCAAAGTGTTTTAATAAATTTTGCACATAAATCTATTCCTTAAAGCAACTTCCTGTGAATCTATGATTATTTCAAATTACAAATTCCCTGTAATCCCAGCTACTTGGGAAGCTGAGGCAGGAAGACTGTGTGGGCCCGAGTTCAAGGTTGCAGTGAGCTATGATCATGCCACTGCACTCCAACCTGGATGACAGAATGAGACTCCATCTCAAAAAGAAAAATGACAAATTCCATTATTTGGGCATCTCCCACACCTCATCTATGATCTCTGATCAGTCACAAGTCTTGTCTGAAGGGCTACAGGGTACCCCAAGAATCTTTGGAAGACAGGGTTTTCAGGATCTCAATCCAGGTTCTGGCTTTGTCACCTCGTCTTAAAAGCTGTGATGAGTCTGTGTGTGGTCTTGCCACTGAGGTCAGTGCTGCCTGGTCTCCCTAAAGCATGGCCTCATGTGAGCACTGTAGCGGACAAAGGTGTAGACAGGGATTACCAATAATAAAGCAGGGCCCCTCCAGGAGCTCAGTATGGGCCAGCGTGAGCACCTCCACCACAGCAAATGGTTCCTACATTTCAGAAGTGTGCGTACTATGAAGGGCCTGGACACAGGACGTGAGTAGTGAGGTACTCCTTGTGGAGACGGTAAATGCTCGGAGCAGAGCAACAAGGGTGTGTATCTAGATGCGGGTGCACATGCGTGCTCTGTAAAGGGGCTCCTTAGTCCTGTTGCCTACTGTCCCCACCAGGTGCCACCTTAGGACATCCTCTCCTCCACTGCTCACTCTCCAGCAAAGAGTACCAATAGCCACTGAGAGGCTGAAGGATGGGGCTGTGCCAGGTGACTGGCACCCCAACCTTCCAGCAGTTGTCCAGCGGACAGCTTGAGTTGACCCCCTCCACAGCCTCACCTTGGATATTCACTGGCTCCTCATCTCTGGCTAGTGCATCCCCTCCTTCTTCTCTCCTGCCAGGTTCTCCCATCACTCTGTCACCCAAATGTGCTCTTGCCTGAACACAAAGATCTTGTGTTTTTCCTTCGTTTCATGTCACACCATGCTCCTGGGATGGGTTCTCATGCCTGCACCAGTCAGTATCTGGCCTACAGGTAGAGGACTCCACAGTGAGCTAGACCCCGAGGGATCACTTGGTTGCAGTCCCTGGAAACAGCAAATAGAAGGTAAATACTCAGCACAAGGCTGTGTGACTAAACAAGCCATGGGCCCCAGGGCGCTGGCTGTCCCTCTCCTGGTAAGTGTAAATGGGTGGGTGTCTGTAGTGTGTCTCCATCTCTCCAGACAGCACATGGGGAGGTGGGGCTTTGATACAGCATTACCCTTGCCCTGCACTTCGGCTTAACATAGAACTTCGAATGTAGAGCAAAGGGAAGATGGCGGCATAGCCAATTAGACTGGGTGAGTCCCTGTGTGTGTGAGTTATAGACGATTCTGCAAGTGTGTCTGTATGTAAGTGGACATGTGAGGGGCTGACTGAGCGGGGACTCGAGAGCAAGTAGCCAAGGCTCTCCTGGTGAAGCCGACAGTGCTGCGGTCATTCTCCTTGGACCCTAGTGCTTCCTGGAGTGCAGAAGCTGAGCACCATTTTTCTAAAATCAGCAGAGCTTTTCCTGGCAAGAAGCCATCCGAGTGACTGCTGCTCCTATTGTGGTGCCGGGCCAGAAGCTGGCAGTAAGGGCCACAGAAGGAGTATGGCGAGGGAGCCAGAGACAGAGCCCCAAGGATGCAGCGAGCCACCCCGAGCCTGGACTCACTGCTGCCACTGTCAGCACCAGGCTGGGCTGCAGGGCTCCACCTCAGGAACCTGAGATCTGGAGACTGTGGTACTTCCTGTGGAGTGAGTTATTTTACCTGATCCCATTTCTGGCAGCAATGGCAACCTGTAGAGAAACTGAGCAATGTTCCTGCTCCAGGGTGGTCTCTGCAGAACAGCAGACCTGCAGCTTGAAACCAGAGGGTGATCTCTGCATTGCATTGGGGCTGTTCTTTGCGACCGCAGTAGGTATTGCCCCCAGCACACAAGCCCTGGTGGCACAAGCCCTGGTGGTTAACAGCAGATGTGGAGCCCAAGAGATTTACCCCTGCCCTGAGCCACCTGCTGGGTGATAGATGCATATAGTGGATCTGATGGAGGAGGCTGGTGAGTGCCTTGCTGATTCATACCCGCCCCTAGCAACGAGGAAAGAGATTGGGAGGACAGGGCAGAGGCCAGAGGTTCCATTTTCCTGTCATGAACTGGATGCCCTGGGAGCTATGACCATGCTGGGAGAGGAAGAAAGGGGAGAGAGCCTGAGAGATGTTGAGTCAAGTTATCTCATCCCCCCACCTTCCTGTGGGCACACCCTGACTATCAATTGCAGGCAGAAATCGGTGAAGATTCTAATATCTTAAGTTTCAACAGGAAGAGGGAACTTGCAGTATTAGACCTGAAGTCACAGAACCTGCAATAAGAGAAAGCCTCCTTTGTCCCCTGCAAAGAGATATACTAAAGCTGAGAACTGTATCAACGGGTTTTTCAAATTTTGATTTATTTGTTTGTCTCATTTGTTTGCTTTGTTTTGTTGTTTATTGGTTGATTTTCTCTTTTCTTTCCTTTCTATTTCTCTCTTTGGTCTTTCTCTATGGTTTTGATTTTGTTTGTTTTTTGTTTGTTGGTTGGTTTTTCTTTTTTCTCTCTCTCTTCTTCTCTCTCTTTTCCCCCTCCTTCTTCCCTCTCTTTTCCCTCTTATACCCTGTCTCAGACTCAGAGGCTACACAAGCATACCCACTGTAAGATCATATTGTGTGGAAATGGAGAGTGAGTCCCAGATGGCCCATTCACCAAACAGCAAGCATTGTGATCTGCCAGTAGGTTCTGAATCCTTGCGGCCCCTCCCACACCCTCAGTAATTGCTCAGAATTGTAAACAGATAGCACAACGCCCCATCCCCAGCCCTATTTTATAACTGAACAAACCAGAAGCCTCGGCTCAGGGAAGGACAGAGGGAGAGCAAATATCAGAAGTGATTGCTTCCCCATTTCCCACTAAGCAATGGAATTAAAGAGAAAGATGAGAGAACTAGTACAAATGAAGAAAAACCAACAAAAAGTAACTGGAAACCTCCAGAGTCCCAGCAAAGAGTCAGTGCCTGAAAGAACATCTACTGGGGCACAAACAATGGCTACCTCCAAGAATGAAGGTAACCAGAAGGTACTTACAGAGATCAGTGAATTGCTGGATAGAATGAATGAAAATCAAGAAATGCAAGGGCTAAAATGAAATGAAATTGTAATAGAGTTGGACAGATTCAAGAAAGCATATTTAGAAAAAACAGAAATAAAGAACTCCATCCAAGAAATAAATAAGCTGACAAGCATGGGAAGAAGAACTGACCAAACAGAAGAAAAAAAATTCAGCTGCAAGTCTAAAATATGGAGTTAACCCAATCTATTGAAAATATAGAAAAAAAAACTTAAGAAGAAACTCTCTAAGAGATGTGTGATTTTATCAAGAAACCAAACCTACATCTGACTGGCATATCTGAAGTAGAAAGAGAAACAGAAAACACCTTGGAACAAATATTCCATGAGGTCATTGAAGAAAACTTTCCTCATCTGTCCAGAGAGATGACTATTCAAGCACAAGAGACATCTCATAAGATGTCAAGACATTTTATGAGAAGACCAACCCCTAGACACAGAATAATTCGTTGACACAAGTTAGGTATAAAAGAAAAAAATCCTCAAGGCAGCAAGGGATATAGGTTAGACTACCTACCAGGGGAGACCAATCAGTATTGCTGTGGGCTTACCTGCAGAAACACTATAGGTCAGAAGGATTGAACCCCAATCTTTAATGTTCTCAAAGATAAACAATTTTAACCAAGAATTTCCTACCCAGCCAAGCTAAGCTTCATCAGTGATGGAGAATTAAAATCTTTTCCAGACATCCAATCACTAAGAGAATATGCTGCCTCCGGACCAGCTCTACAGGAGATGCTTAAAAAGGTGCTGTGCAAAGAAGAAAAAAGAAACAAAAGAAAGACCATATACTTCACAAGATTACAAACAAACACAGAAGCAGCAGAACATACAGCACACCTGCAAAAATGAAAACACAAACATATATTTGGAAAAGCTAAACAAAAACACAACAGCTTTATAAGAGTATTATGACAGGGACAACTCACAATTCAATAACCAGCTTGAATGTGAATGGACTAAATGCATTACTGAAAAGACATAGAATGGCAAACTGGGCTGAAAAAAAAAAAACCACCACAATTCAACAATCTACTGTCTCCAGGAAACACATCTCACCACAAAGGATGCTCACAGACTTAAAGGTAGAGATGGAAAACAAATTTTCAGGTGAATGGACCACAAAAGAAGGCAGGAGTCACAATCTTAATATGACAAAACAACCTTTAAGCTATCAAAAATTTAAAAAGGTACAGAAGGACACTACATAATGATAAAAGGTTCAATCCATCAATAAGAAATATCCTCCCTAAACATATATGCACCCAACACAGGAGCACCAGCTTTTATAAAGCAGCTACTCACTAAACTAGAAAAAGAAAAGACATTAACTCTAACACTATCATAACTGGGGACTTAAATACCCAACTAACAACCCTAGACAAATCATCAAGTCAAAAAAGTTAACAAAAAGATGTAGAACCTCAATTTGGCATTTGACCAAATGGATTTAATAGCTACTGACAGAACATTCCACCCTACAACCACAGAATACACATTCTACTTATCACCACAAGGAATGTACTCCAATATTGACCATATCCTTGGCTATAAATCAAGCATAAACAAATTTTATAAGATCAAAATACTGCCATGCACCTTCTCAGACCACAGTGGAATAAAAATAAATATCAACACCAACAAAATTCTCCCCAAACCCACAAAGACATGGACACTAAACAGAATGATGCCAGACAACTCCTGGGTCATCACAGAAATCAAAACAGAGATTAAAAGATTCCTGGAAACATATGAAAATGAAGAAACATCTTACCAAAACCTCTGGGATGCCATGAAAACAGTAACAAGAGGGGAATTCATATTTCTACGAACACACATCAAGAAAATGGAAAGATCACTAGTTAATAGCCAAACAAATCACCTAAAGAAGCTGGAAAAGCCGGGCTCGGTGGCTCAGCCTGTAATCCCACACCTTGAGAGGCTGAGGTAGTGGATTGCCTGAGCCCGCGGGTTCGAGATCCGCCTGGGAAACTTGGCGAGACCTCATCTTTACAATAAATAAAAAAATTAGCTGGGTGTGGTAGTGCGTGCCTGTAGTTCCAGTTACTTGGAAGGCTGAGGTGGAAGGATCACTGGAGCCCAGCAGGTCGAGGCTGCAGTGGCCACAAGTGGCCACTGCACTCCAGTCTATACAGTCTAGGTGACAGAGTGAGACTCCAACGCAAAAAAAAAAAAGCTGGAAAAACAAGACCACCAAAACGCTAACACTTCAGCAGAAGAATCCAGACCACCAAAATAAAAGCCCAAATATGGGACACAGAAGACAAAAATACCAAAGGGGGGGAAATCAACGAAACAAAAAGCTGGTTCTTTGAAAAGATAAGCAAGACTGATGGACCCCAGCCAGACTGACCAAGAAAATGAAAGAAATAGCCCAAATAAACACAATCAGAAACATAAAACATCAGGTTACAACTAACCCTGAAGAAATAAAAAGATTATCAGAAATTACTGTGCACACCTGCAAGGAAACAAACTTGATAACCTAAATGAAATGGAGGGCTTTCTGGTATCACACAACCTCCCAAGCTTGAAGTAAGAAGAAATTGAGACCCTAAATAGACCAATAACAACCCAGGAAATTGACTCCATCATAAGAAAACTACCTAAAAACCCCCCAAAAAACCCTCAAAAAAACCCAGACCAGATGGCTTTCCAGTGGAATTCTACAAAACATACAAGAAGGAGCAAATAAAAATCCTTCAGAAAGTATCCCAGGCAATTGAGAAAGACTGAACTCTCCCCAAATCATTTTGTGAAGCTAACATCACATTGATACCCAAACTGGGTAAAGATCCAACAAAGAAAGAGAACTAAGGCCAATTTCCCCGATAAACTTAAATGCAAAATTCCTTAAGGTTCTAGCAAATCAAATTCAACCACACATCTCAAAAAGCATCCACTATGACCAAATAGGCTTCATCTCCAGGATGTAGAGCTAGTTCAACATCTGCAAGACCATAGACATAATTAAATACATCAACAGATGTAAAAACAAGAATCACATAATTGTATCACTAGATGCAGAAAAAGCTTTTTCATAAAATTCAACATCCCTTCTTGATAAAAACCCTTGAACACCTGCGCACGGATGGAACATACCTCAAAATAGTAAGAACCATCTATGATGAACCCACAGTCAACATATTGCTAAGTGGACAGAAATTGGAAGCATATCCCCTGAAAACCAGAACAAGACAAAGCTGCCCACTCTCACCCCTCCCTTTCAACGTAGTTTGGAAGTCCTAGCTAGAGCAATCACACAAGGCAAGGGTATTCAAATAGGAAAAGAGGAAGTTAAAGCTATCCCTCTTTGCTGATGACATGATCCTACACCTTGAAAAGCCATGGTAGTCTGTTAAAAACCTCCTTGCAATAATAAATGACTTTGGCAAAGTTTCAGGGTACAAAATAAATGTGCAAAAGACAGTCACATTCTTATACACCAACAACAAGAAGGCAGAGGGCCAATAAAAAAAAAAACAATCCCATTCACAATAGCCACACAGACACACACACAAAGAAATATCTTGATATCTCCCTAACCAGAGAAGTGAAAGACCTCTACAATGAAAACTACAAGACATAGCTCAAAGAAATTAAAGAAGACACAAACAAATGGAAAAAAATTTCATGCTCATGGGTTGGAAGAATTAACATTGTTAAGATAGATGTCCATTCTACCCAAGGTGATGTACAGATTCAACACAGTACCCATTAAATTACCAATATCATTCTTCTGAGACCTGGAAACAACAATACAGAAATTCATGTGGAAACATAAAATAACACAAATGCCAAAACAATCCTTAGCAAAAGAAACAAAGTGGGAGGTATCACACTTAACAGAGTTTAAACTTTACTATAAGGCTATAATAATCAAAACAGCCTGGTACAGGTATAAGAAGAGGCACACAGACCAATGGAACAGGATAGAGATTCCAGAAGCAAAACCTCAATTTTTTAAGCAACTCCTCTTCAACAAAGCCTCTACTAACAACCACTGGGAAGAAGAGAACTTACTCAGGAAATGGTGCTGGGAAAACTGGCTGACTACATGCAGAAAATTGAAACATGACCCCTACCTATCACAGTACACAAAAATCAACGCGAGATGGATCAAAGACCTAAACATAAAACCTCAAACTATAAGAATCCTAGAAGAAAATGCAGGAAACACTTATGCACATTGGAGTAGGCAACCAATTCCTGATCAAAACCCCAAAAACCCATGTCATAAGAGGTAAGATAGACAAGTGTGATCTCATCAAACTGAAAAGCTTCTGCAAAGTAAATAAATCATCAAGAGAGCAGGCAGACAGTCCATAGAATGGGAAAAAATATTTGTCAACTGTATATTTGACAAAGGCCTAATATCCAGGTTCTACAAGGAACTCAAATTTGCTGAAAAGAAAAAAACAAACACCTTTCTATTAAAAAGTGGGCAAAGGATATGAATAGACATTTCTCAAAAGAAGACACACAAGCAGCCAGCCAACAGATACATGAAAAAATGTTCAGCCTCAGTAATCATCAAAGA
The DNA here is from genome assembly GCF_000164805.1 of Carlito syrichta. Taxonomy (NCBI): domain Eukaryota; kingdom Metazoa; phylum Chordata; class Mammalia; order Primates; family Tarsiidae; genus Carlito; species Carlito syrichta. Next base: position 156,204 of record NW_007063097.1, on the reverse strand, counting down.
AATGCAAATTAAAACCACACTGAGATACCACCTAACTCCAGCCAAGATAGCCATCATCAATAACTCAAAAAAACAACAGGTGCTGGAGAGGATGCAGGGAAAAAGGAACGCTTCTACAATGTTGGTGGGAATGTAAACTAATACAACCTCTGTGGAAAACAGTGTGACAATTCCTAAAAGATCTAAAAATCGACCTTCCATAAGACCCAGCAATCTCCTTTCTCTGGGAATATAACCAGAAGAACTCAAATCATTCTATAAAAAAGATAAAAACCTGCACATGCATATTTATTGCAGCACTAATCACAGTAACAAAACCATGGAACTAACCATGCTGCGCATCAAAAGTGGGTTGGATAAAAAAAAAAAAATAGTACAAATACATGATGGAATATTATGCAGCCATATAGGACAAAATTCTGGACTTTGAAGTTACTTGGATGGATTTAGTGCATAATACTCTGATCTATCACAGAAACAAAAAACTGAATACCACATGTTCTCACCTATAAGCGGACACTGAACATTTATCATAACACTCTAAGAAAGGGTTTGGCAGTAGTGGGACACTGCCAGGGGAGGGCAGTGGGGGCCACATAACAACAATGTTATCTGATCTCAAAACAGACAAAGCGGGGACCAAGGGGAGGCCCAAACTTCTACCCAATCCTGAATTGTACCCCACATCTTTAAAATTAAATAGTAATAAAAAAGAATTTTTAACATTACCTATTTAGAAGACTATGGCTTGGGTTCTTTCGTAAGAGCCACCAGTGAGCTTACTATTCCTATAACCTTAGCAAGGGACCATTTGTGTTGTAGGGGAATGGGCAGACTGTGGCACTAGCCCCAACGCCGGTCCCTGAACCAGAGGGTCACTAACCACTCAGGGCCTAATTTTTGATCTGCTGGAAATAAATTTTCTCTCTCTGCCATTTAAACCTGGTTATAGTTTTCTTACTTTACTGAAACAAAATAGAAACGAGTACAACTTGATATTTTAAGCTTTTAAAAATGAAGGAAAAAAACTTTTTCCAAAATGAAGGAGAAACACTGCCTAATTAGGGAAACCATCCCATAATACTCTCCAACTCACTTTAAGAAAAATGCACCAGGCACAGTGATTCACTCTATAATCCCAGCACTCTGTGAGGCCAAGGTGCAAGGACTGCCTGAGCCCACAGGTTTGAGACCAGCCTGGGCAACTTGGCAAGACCTCATCTCTACAATAAATCTAAACAATTAGTTGGGCAGGTAGCGCGTGTCTGTAGTTCCAGCTACTTGGAAGGCTGAGGAGGATCACCTGTGCCCAGTAGGTTGAGGATGCAGTGGCTGTGAGTGTGCCACCACACTCTAGCCTGGGTGAGAGTGAAACTCCAACTCAAAAAAAAAAAGTCCAGGCGCAGTGATTCAAGCCTGTAGTCCCAACACTTTGGGAGGCCAAGACGAGAGGATTGCCTAAGCCCAGGGGTTCAAGACCAGCCTGGGCAACTTGGAGAGACCTAGTGTCTACAACATATCAAAAAATTAGCTGGGCATGGTAGCACATGCCTATAGATCCGGTTACTTGGAAGGCTGAGGTGGAAGGATTGCCTAAGTCCAGCAAGTCGACGCTGGGGTGGCTATGAGCATGCCACTGCAATTCAGCCTCGGTGACAGAGTGAGATTCTGACTCAAAAAAAAAAAAAAAAGAAAGAAAAAGAAAAAAAGAAAAAAGTTTTCATTTTTCTTTCCTCTCAAATACAAACGTACCTGACTATACACTAGATGGAGAGGGCCTGCTCTATCACACATAGTGATTTCCAAGCACCAAGGACGCGCTCTCCACAGAAGGCCCACAACCAAACCCATGTGAGAAACTGGGATTACGTGCTACCCCCCCTTGTTCCGCAGCATCTGCCTGGCAAATCTGGATCCACAGCAGAGTGTGTGTGATCGTGCTGTGTGCACTATAGCACATCAGTGCTCCAAGGCACAGGTGGACACAACTCACGGTGTGCCTGCCTCTGACACCTGATCATGTGGACGTGGCAGCTCACGGTGTGCCTGCCTCTGACACCTGATCATGTGGACGTGGCAGAAGGCCAAGGATGAGGCCTCCTGGCTCTCTAAGTCCAGTGTCAGCATACAGTTGGCCTCAAAACCAATTCAGAGAAAGAAGTCGCAGATAAACTGCTGAGAGAAAGAGGCAGGCATGAGTGGTGGTCTTGTGGATGCCTGTTTAAACGTAGAATAAGAGTTTGAAAGGACCTCTCCACCCTGCCCTGCCACGTGGGGCATCTTCCAGGCTTGTCTGTTGGTAGCTCCAGTCCACCATCCTCAGCTTTCCATCACAGAACATGAGATCAGAGGGCAGAATTGAGCTCCCCACACAGCACTGGGTGCCTGATGCCACCAGATCAGGCCCACGCAATGAGGCTCTCATGGCAAGCAGAGCTGGTGAAGCCCCTGCCTTGTGAAGCTCCCTTCCCAGGGAGCAAGATATAAACATGCACTAAGGAGACAATGTGTGTGAGACAGTGGAAATGCTACAAAAAAGACAGGTGCACAGAGGCCATCCTGTTGCTCTGGAAGGTCCCCAAGAGTCACTTCTGCACTAAGCCCCAAGGGACGTGAGGCCATGGGAAAAATGGTTGTTGGAGACTCCAGACTGGCTGGAGAGAGTGGGCTGACGTGGCAGGGCAGCCTAGCACGGGGGCCGATGCAGCCTGCCGCGTCTCTCAATGACAGGGATGGCACTTGTATGTTCCTGAACTTCCCTATGCACTACCCTCTTATCGCCAATTCAATTTGGCAGCCTCCACGTGGATGGGACATGTCCCCCAGGTGCTCATGGATGGCAAAAAATGAGTAGACCCCAGTCAGAAGCCCTCTGAGAGTCCTCCACTCTCCAGCAGTACTTCTGGGGGTCGAGAGCAGCATCTTGTCTTCATGTCCCGAAAGGGGAAGAACCCCTCCCACCCCACCCAACCTGGCCACCGTAAGCAGAAAAACCCAGGGTGCTGGGAGAAGGAACTCCTTCCTTCCTGTGCCTCCAAAATCCATGTGCTGGGTAGACTGGGGAGAGCAGTGAGGCCCCACATTGAACTTGAACCTGGTCCCACATAGAAACCTCAGATATGCTATGCCTTGGGCCTTTGAGCTGTGGAGTATTCTTTCTATTTCAGGAAAAGAAAATTGATGAAAAAAATTGCAGGATCCACTGGAGCTCAAGTACCCGTATCTGGAATGAGGTACTACCCTTAAAATCAGGTGACCTGCCACCAGATCTGTGCTGATAGACAGAGAGGTGCTTCACCTGCTTGTTTCAGAGCTCAGGAAGTGCACTAAGTGGCTGGCCCACAGCACAGGCCCTGCATACGTCCCAAACGCGGTCAGGAACATGGCTGGGATCTCCATGTAGGTGTCTAAGCCCACAAAGCCTGCAGAGATGTCCACGGTGGCGATATTGTTGGAGTTGCCCTAGAACACAGAAGAAATGACACAGGTCTCATAACATATAGCACCTAAAGCTGTGACATTAATGTGAAATGTGTACATGGCTAGGATGACACACCAATATGGACACATGTGGTCAGTGCCAGCTGCTCCTCTGGGTCACTGAGCTGGCCCTGCCTGCGTCAACCCTGCAGCTGCCTGCATCAGCCCAGACCAGAAAGGAGAATGCCAGACACCTGTGCAGAAGCGCATAGTCCCTCCAGAGGAATGATGTGCATGTAAACCTGCTGACTGCAGGAATTTCACACTGTCATCTAGATCCACTGACTTTGCTTAAGACAGGCATGTGGACCACCCTTCAAGAACCCCTGTCTGAAGGTGGCGCATGTGGCCCTGGGAGGCACAGCTACCTGGAAGAGTGGGTATGCTGGGCTGAAGACTAAAGGGTGGCGACATAGATGAGTCCCATCTGACAGTGAGGTGCTGTAGATGTGAGTTATGTGGCAGAGGGCCGGCCAGCTGCTGGGGGAGTACAGTCCCAGGTACAGATTAGTAACTTGCATTTGACTTAGATATCAGAACTGTGAGGCCAGCCTTCCTCTGACTGTTGTCAAGATTCTGGCCCATCTGGCCCAGTCCGGGTGGTAACTCCCTGTGGTATGCAAGGATTGATGTCACCCAGTTCATCCTGCAAGTGAGTGGCAGGATTTGGGATCCAAGAAAAGGATCGCCTAGGATTCTGCCTCTCCACTCAATCTCTATCAAATCTGATGATCTATCATCTATCTATTACATCGACCCTTCCTCAGATACTCATGCCATTTGTAACCTGATGGCACATGTCTCTATCAAGTTCAGCTGAAGCCCCTCTTTGGAACTGTTTATCCCAAGGCCCACAAGACAACTGGGTTGAGTATTCACCAGCTCCACAAACTGCACGGTCAAATCCACTCTCTCCTCCTTGGTTAGATGTCATTCCAGACAGACACCCGTGGGTCTGGGTAGTCATGCTGCCACATTTATGCCACCTCCCAAACATCTCAGAACAAGTGTTCCTCCTCACCCCCCATTCTCACTGTCTTAACTTAGGCCCCATTCCTTTGATTTGACCTATTATACGGCTTCCCTTAAATCCACTTGACTCACGGCCACCTGCCCTTCTGAGAAGGTCCTACTCTGACCACCTAATTCCTCTTCCTAGAAGCCCCTCCCTAGGAAGCCTAAGGAAAGGGCAAAGAGGCAGAAGCAGCAGGAGACCCAGAGCTGCTATGGAGGGAGAAGGTAAGACTGAGGGCACACAGCGAGGATGACATCTGGGAGGCTGCTGGTGAGCCCGAGCAGGTTCGGTCAGGCCTGGAGATGCTGTCCATGCTGTGCTGTCCTGTATGTGCTGCACACCCCGAGGGTTCACAGGCATGATCGCATTTAATCCTTACCAGTCCTGATGTGCTGTACTATCCTTGCCATGCAGGGAAGAAACCTACCAGAGAGACCCAGGGACTGAGTGAAAGAAGAGAGTCAGTGGACGTGTGTGGGCACCCGCATTCCCAAACCCTGTGCTATTAGGGATCTGCCTGATGGCAGGAAGAAGGAGAGGTGGCTGTAGTCTAGTCACGGTACCTGAGGATTTCTGTAACTTCTTACCATCCTGGGGCTTCAGGGTCAGAAGGACAGAGAAAAGCCTGCAACTGTGGCTGCTTTGTGGAGGGGGCAGATGGGGAAGAGGCTGACCTATTGCAACACAAAGAACTGGATAAGCTTTCTGGGGGCTGGAAGGAGGAGCAGGAAGAAGCTGGTGCTCAGAGAGGAAATGCAGACCCTTACTGTAAAGACAGAAGATATAACTGAGATGTCAGTAGCTGGTACAGTTACTCAGGTGGGAAACTGGAGCTGAAAGGGGAACCACAGTGAGCTGCGCCTGTCCTGGGGATGACAGGAGGTTGGACGGGACTGGACTCCTCCAAGGACTATCTACCTGTCCAGGTGCCATTTATTTATACCTGTGCATAACTGAGGTGGGCTTGGGTTTTTCTGTGATGGATCTTTAGACTCTGGGAGAAGGCTGGGCTCACTGGCTCAGCCTGTAATCCCAGCACTCTGGGAGGCCAAGGCTAGTGAACTGCCTGAGCCCACGGGCAACTTGGCAAGATCTTATCTCTACAATAAATCAAAAATTGGCTGGGTGTGGTAGCATGCGCCTGTAGTTCTGGCTAATTAGATGACTGAGATGGAAGGATCGTCAGAACCCAGCAGGTTGAAACTGGGCTGGCCGTGAGTGTGCCACTACACTCCAGCCTGGGTGACGGAGTGAGATTCCAACTCAAAAACAAACAAACAACAACAACAACAATAAAAAACCCTGGAGAGAAGACTTGATGATCCACTGGGCCCAGGGGATTAATAACAAATAGGGACACTAGATGGTTCCCAGTGCAAGCAAGGGAAAAGGGCAGAGACAGTACAATTATTATATTAATCACATAGGTAAGTTAAAAAAATGACATTTGTGTTTCCTTAACTGCTGGTAATAAATAACTCCAGGCCTGACCCAGCAGAGCAACAATCTATTGTTGTAAACACCTGTGAGACCAAATGAACTTATCTTACAAAATATACTAGTTTCAGTATAATTCACCATGCCATACTGACAGTTCTTTCACTGAACAAACATAACTTTCCAACTTATGGAAAAATTTTCTCAAAGAGAAACTAAGGGAAAAAAAGACAAATAAAAAAGTTATTAGTCTTCCACTCATGATAATAATGAAAACCTACCTGAAAATAGAAGAATGCTTGACCGAACCAATAATGCATGATAGTGATCTCAGCAGCATCATGTCTCAAGGGCTTCCAGATGAATTTAGTCATTACCGTCTGAATCAAGAGACTAAATGCTAACACCGGAAGATTATGTGGTCTAAAGAGCAAAGCTGCCAGGAGAACTAATCCACTATATATCTCCCATAAACCTACAGTCTTGATTTTGAAGTCTGCAGCAATGACTTGGGATTTAAGTAAGTCTTTGGTGCCCGTGAACAGAATGCCAAGGACAAAGACATAAACAAAACGAGCTTCTATAATACCCCTAAAAAAAAAAAAGCAAAACAGATTCATTAGCAACAGCCAGAAAATTTAAAGGTATCTTTCCCCAAGAAAACCATACACATCTACTTAAGGAACATGCAAGTGTTCCAGTATAACGGCTAAGCGAGCTGTGGCCCCCTCACTTCCCTCTAGGTAACACCACGAAAGTGGGCATTTCCTCTGCATAGTGGCCCTGAAGTGCACCCTGCCACAAAGGTCAACAGGTGTGTCCTACTATGCACTCCTCTGATGGGGCCAGTTTCCGGGAAATCTTGCTCATTTTTTGTTCAAGGATCACCTAATGGCAAGACCCAAGTCCTGCTCCTGTAGCACGCCAGAAAAATTCACCTGCTTTGTATCATTAACTTGAAAAATCCTTGCACTCCTGTAAGATCCAGTCCTGTCAGAAATTGCTGTAGACTCATGATTGCTACAACTGAGCATGTTCAAAATCGAGCAGACTTAAACAAGCACTTGCACACTTATATACACACACAATGGTGCAGTGGTCAAACTGTGGGCTCTGGAGAGAAGACAGCTTTGCTCAGCCTGGGCTCTGCTGCTTGCAAGTTCTCATATGGGGCAAGTAAATAAAGTTTTCTGACACTTGGCTTTGTTATTTGTTGAAATGAAGAGAAAATGGTTCTACACCTCACAAGGTCATACTGAGAATTAAACACCAGAATGCACATAGAGTTTGGCACACAGTAAATGCTCAGTAAATATTAAGTACTCTTCGAATTAAGTATTTTAGCATTTCATTTGGTTTTCTGCAAAAGATACAATTTATGATATACCAAATAATTTCACCTTATAAAACTCATATATTCCTAAAAATGATATTTTAGGTAGATTTTAGAAAATATTTTATAGATACTAGAAAACCTATTTAAAATAATCATAACTAAATTTTAAAATATCACCATAATGTTTTGAAAACTGAATTTTCTTATATCAGATTGCCTTAGAAAGGTTTATGCATTTAAAAAAATTAAACTTTGATCAGTTTAATTCAAGCAGTCTGAGCACGGCGTACCACACTATTGACAATGTGGCTTGCCATGTGGAGCCCATGTCCTGGGAGCTGGGGCCAGGTGCCTTGTAACCCTCATTGGCCAAGGGGTATGTATGCTAAGCTGAAAGTGGATTACAGGTCCACCTGCAATCCACAGAAGTGAGAAATCAGCAGAAGTCAGAACCACTGGAGAAATTTCAAAGAAGAAAAGGGGCTAGTTTCTGTGTCAAAAGAGGATGTCCAGGTAGGCTGGAGGGTGAACAGGAGGGAAGACATCATCAGATGCCTTGGATGGATCCTCCTCCTCACCTTACCCAGTTAGTACCTGTTCCTGCACATCCAGGCCCACTCCAACTGACCTTCCACTCCAGCCAAGGCTGTGCTTATGAGTGGAGAAGAAGGTCAGGAGTTGAATGCAAAGGATTTTAGAATATCAATGGATGGCAGCACTAGGGAGACTGAAAAGAGAGAAGCAGCTGTTACAGTAAGTCAAAAACAGGATCTATTTAGAATTAGAACAAATTAAGGTAAGGATTGGAAGCATTTTACAGGAAGAACGTGAACCAAGCACAGCATACGGAAGGAAAAGGCACACCGGCAATTATTTTATTTTTTATTTTAGAGTTGTGGGGTGCATGTGAGGATTTCCTACATAAGTGAACTGCCTGTCTGTGAGGCTTTGAGCGAGCCTTCTCTCCCCCTGGTTGTGGACCTAGCACCTAGTGTGTGGTTGTGTGCCCCTTATCCCTCCTCCCTCCTTCCCTCCTTTAGCAGTGTTTAGTGTCTGTTGCTCCCACCTTTGTGCTCATGTGTCCATGATCAGGGCCCACTTATAGGTGAGAGCATGTGGTATTCAGTTATTTCTGTGATAGTTCACTTAGTATGGTGATCTTCAGCTTATTATATCTATGTTGCTGCAAAGGATGTGATTTTGTTCTTCTTTATTCCATTGTATATATATACCATATTTTCATTATCCAGTCCACTTTCAATGGGTATGGGTTGTTCTTTGTTTTTGCTCTTGTGAGTAGTGCAGCAATGAACACGTGTGTGGGTGTCTTTTTGGTAGAGTGATTTATGTTCCTCTAGGTATATTCCCAGAAGTAGAGTTGCTAGATCATCCAGTAGTTCAATGTTTCGTTCTCTGAGAAAACACCACACTGTTTGCCACAAAGGTTGAACTAGCTTACATTGCTACCAACAGTGCAGAAGCATTCCCTTTTCTCTGCAACCTCACCAACACCTGTTGCTTTTTGACCTTTTAATGAAAACCATACTGATGGGTGAGGTAGTACTTTACTGTAGTTTTGATTTACATTTCTCTGATGATTATTGAGGCTAAGCATTTTTCATATCTTTGTTGGCTGCTTGCATGTCTTCCTATGAGAAGTATCTGTTCATGTCCTTTGCCCACTTTTTAATGGGGTTATTTGCTTTTTCTTGTCAATTCATTTGAGTTCCTTGTAGATCCTGGATGTTAAGCCTTTGACAGATGCATAGCTTGCAAATATTTTTTCCCATTCTGTGGGTTGTCTTTATACTCTTTTGATGGTTTATTTTGCTGTGCAAAACCTTTTTAGTTTGATAAGGTTTTACCTGTCAAATTTTGATTTTGCTGCATGTATTTTTGAGGCTGTGACTAAATCTTTTTCTAAGATTCATTGTTTGAAGTTTTACATTTAAGTACTCAATCCATTTTGAGTTAATTTTTATATATGGTGATAGGAAGGGGTCCTGTTTCATTCATCTGCATGTGGTTAGCCAGTTTTCCCAAGCACCATTTGCTAAATATAGTTTCTTTTCCCCAATTTTGTTTTTTTCAGCTTTGATAAAGATGAGTTGGTTGAAGGTTCATGGTTTTATTTCTGAATTCTCTGTCCTGTTCCATTGGTTCCATGTTTATTTCTGTGCCGGTACCATGCTGTCTTGGTTACTGCAGTCTTATAATAAAGTCTAAAGTCTGGAAGTGTGATGCCTCCAGCTTTGTTCTTTTTGCTGAGGATTAATTTAGCTATTCGGGCTCTTTTTTGCTTCCATATGAATTTCTGTATTATCTTTTCTAGGTATGTGAAAAACGATGCTAGCAATTTGATAGGAATTGTGTTGAATCTGTAGATTGTCTTGGATAGGCTTAACATCTTGGTGATACTGATTCTTACAATCCATGAGCATGGGATGTTTTTTCCATTTGTTTATGTTGTATTCTCATTATAAAGGTCTTTCACCTCTTTGGTTAGGTGGATGCTGAGGTATTTTACTTTTTGTGTGTGTGGCTATTGTGAATGAGATTGTGTTTTTTATTTGGTTCTCTGCTTGCTTGTTGTTGGTGTATATAAATGTAATTGTCTTTTTGCACATTGATTTTTGTATCCGGAGACTTTACCAAAGTCATTTATCACTGTGAGGAGGTTTTTGATAGATACTCTAGGGTTTTCTAGGTATAGAATCATATCTTCTGCAAAGATGAACAACTTAACTTCCTCTTTTTCTATTTGGATACCCCTAATTTCTTTCTCCTACCTGACTGCTCTGGCTAGGACTTCCATTACTGTGTTGAATAGGAGGGGTGAGAGTGAGCATCCTTGTCTTGTTCTAGTTCTTAGGGGAAATGCTCCCAGTTTCTGACAGTGGCTATTTTTTGGACATTAACAAAGTGTATGCTACAGTAAGCAGGTAAAGTAAGGTAAGATGATCAAAGTCTTGAAAAGAGTGATGCTGAAATTAAGTGCATAGATATGAGAGGAAATGAGAAATTTATTCATATACTACACTTTGAGATTTAAACAAACATTCCCAAATGTAACATACATTCTTCATTATCTTCCCAGTCTCAGACTCAGAAGGCAACAGCCTTTGAGACACTTTCACAGGATGCTCCCAGTACTTGCAACTCACCATCTTTTCCCCACATGGTCTTAGCCTCAGGTGACCATGTGAAGGCTTGGTGAAGGCTTGCCATGCTGCCACCGTTACTTTAGCCAGGCCCTGCTAGGGGTGGGGGGTACACCTCATCGACAAGGGTACCTGCATAATGAACATTTGTATATCTAGCCCTGAATTGTACCCACATATTTAAAATTAAAAATTAAAAACAATACAGAAAAGCAGCTGCTTTGACATGCAAAAAAAATGGCATTCCTGGTTGGGCACTTCTAGTCAGCAATCGTCCATCCATCAGTGAGCTTCTGGCCCCTTATAGGAGCTTGGTGTAAATATGGGGACAGTTTAATGTTCTAGCCTGCTTCACTTCCCAGTCGCTAGAAGCATCCACTGTGATCACCCTCATCACTACAGCTATATCCTGACTGAACAAAACCATATCCTGGCAACTACAGGTTACTGTTGACTCAGACACCAATCTGTACTCATCTGTCTGACTTATCATATACCATGGAGGTTTTATTTTTTAATTAAAAAAACAAAACAAACAAATAAAAAAACCTCAATGATCTTACTTTACTTGCAAGTTATTTATCCCTCTCCTAAAAAAATTTTAAAAGTTCCCTAATAAAGCAGTGAGTTGAGGTTTTATTAGGCTGTAGTAGCTGTTGATGAAACCACAACTCACAAACAGCAAACTCCAGTGTTCTTGAGATTCACATGGCATTTTTTAATATACAAAACTAAAATGGATCTACAAGCACACACTCATTTCTTCCCATACACTTACTTTGAAATGTCCTTGTTGTCCTGTTGCCATGGGAACAGCACACTCCCAATGGCTGCCCTGAAGCAGTAGACACCCAGCAGCCCCAGTGCCAGGGCTGCCTTGGACATGGGGGAGCACCCCCTCTGTACCAACATGAAAATCACAAGGAGGGAGAGGGCAGCCAGGGCAGAAAGCTCAGCTTTGTGATCAGAGCTGAAATGAGATGGAAAATGCCAACATTACTACCAAATTGGGATGCTATGACTCTACACCAAGTGGCTTTCAAAGAACTGCATTTTAAAAATAGTTGATTTTCCTGAAAAACAAAACCAAAATAATTTGTTCATTATTTAAATTCAAACAAAATTTCTTAAAATGCAACAAATAAAAGACAGTCAACCTGAACTTTCTTTCCACATTCACAAATGGGCCCTCACCATCAGCTCTGGACACTCAGAGGCTGGGTATGACAAACAAAACAGTCCTCTTGTCATCTGTCCCCTCCACCCCACAACCGGGACAGACCCGTATCTACCAGTGTACATGCCAGTCACGTCCTCCCTCCAGACTTCTTCTATCACTCAGTAACACATATTAACTCTAGACTCAGGCTGGGTGTAGTGGCTCAAGCCTATAATCCCAGTACTTTGGGAGGCCGAGGCAAGAGGATTGCCTAAGCTCAGGGATTTGAGACCAACCTGGGCAATTTGGCGAGACCTCGTTTCCTCAATATAATAAAAAAATTAGCCAGGTGTGGTAGAACTCATCTATAGTTCCAGCTACTTGGAAGGCTGAGGTGGAAGTATAGCCCGAGCTCAGCAGGTTAAGGTTGCAGTGGCCGTGAGCATGCCACTGCACTTCATCCTGGATGACAGAGTGAGACTCCAACTCAAAAAAAACCAACAAAATTAACAGCCAGGCGCGGTGGCTCATGCCTATAATCCCAGCACTTTGGGAGCTGAGGTGAGAGGACTGCCTGAGCCCAGGGATTAGAGAATAGCCTAGGCAACTTGCCGAGATCTCATCTCTACAATAAATCAAAAAATCAGCCGGGCATGGTGGCATGCGCCTGTAGTTCTAGCTACTTGGAAAGCTGAGGTGGAAGGATTGCCTGAGCCCAGAAGGTCGAGGCTGTAGTGACTGTGAGTGTGCCACTGCACTCCAGCCTGGGGGACAGAGGGAGACACCAACTCAAAAAGACCAAACATCAAAACAAAACAAAACCCTCTAGATTTGCTTAGCCTCTCAATGTCTGCTGTCGCCCCATTCTTGGGTGAGGAGATGGTATAGAAGTTGACAGCTCACTCAAGGGCAGAGCCTGAAGCCCTGATCCCACTCTAGCAGTACAGCCCCAGTGTGGTCCTGCTATCAGTCTGCTACTTTGGCCAGAGCGGGAGTGCTGGGAAGGCCTGGAAAACCTGTGTTCCCTTTTGTTTTATTCACTGCCGCTCCCACTTTAAAGCCTCAACAGTCAATAGCTAATAAAAGGATGAGTAAACATTCTGCCAAGTGGAACACAAATGGAAACACTACTTCAGAAAACACAAAAGAAAGATGTTGCCAGTGTCAGGACAGGGCTCCTAGGATAGAGAAGGCGATCAAGGCCACACTGGGGCGTGGACCCCACCCTGTGCAGGGTAGCTGGGTGTTCATTTATAATTGCTCTTTAAACTGTACATAGTTTCATACTCTTCTGGATTGTTATACAGTAGTCCTCTCTTATTTGCAGGGAACATGTTCCACGGCCCCAGCAGATACCTGAAACCGCAGAGAGTACTAAACCCTCTATGTACTGTTTTTTCCTATATACCTATGATAAAGTTTAATTTGTAAATTAGGTACAGTAAAAGATTAATAATAACTAACAATAAAATAGAACAATTATAATAACATACTATAATAAAAATGATATAAATGTGGTTCCTTTCTTTCTCCCTCAAAGAAAACCATGATCTTCCAATCATGGTGGATCTCAGGGAAGCAAAACTGTGGATACAGGGCAGACTATTGCATCCGGAGAAGTCAGCTGATTCTCTCCTAATGTATCAGTTTTCCGGAAAAATAAGAAGTTTGGTGTCACTGTGCTATTCCAGGACCCGAAGTTCCATAATACGTCCGAGTGCTCCACATGCCTTATGCCCCATGCCTGGCATACCTCCTGCCACCATTCCCTTTACTGCTTCCTTATCTCTAAAGTGGAGACTGACCCATGTCCTCTCTCCAGGGTTGCTGTGGAAATGGAATGTTTGGGTACCTAGCAGGCAGGCATCTGAAAGATGCTCCTGTGATGACTGGGGTTGCCAAGGTTTTGCTAATTTAGTTAATACTTGGGAGAAATTTCCCATAAGAATCACTTGGTCAGAGGAATCCACAATTTCACAGTTTTTGGTATAAACGTCCAAGTATCATAAAAAATAACTGTGCCAGTAATGTGGCTCTAGGTACCCTCACATACTCAAGGCTGTGTTTTATTTGCTTTTGTTACTCTACCTGAATAGGTATAAAATCCCATCTTGTCATTTGAGGTATCCTAATTACTATGAGGAATAAGCATTTCCCTTTTCTCTCTGCAGGCAGTTTTTATAGAAGTCCTTCACAGTGATCAGACAGTGACCCTCGTTTGTTACTCTCACATTTTGCTGTTCTTCTTTCAGTTTCCTAAGTCTTCACTGCCAGACTACTAAAATTTAAAATGTAGCCAAATCTCCATTTTTTTTGGTTCTAGTTTCTTCTATTTATCGCAATTCTTACCTCAAATCCTCTGCTTGCTATACTTTCTACTAGGTTTTCCAGCCACTGGTGAAAGGTTCAGGAGGTGGCTGAAGATACACCCACAGGGCTCTGGCTATTTCAGGGATGGGAGAGAGAAAAGGGAGGCTGGAGAGGAGGGAAGGGAAGCAAAGGGCAAAGCTACTCCTTAGAGGCCTGCACCCACCTCAATGGACTGACCTTGTCCTCTTGCTCCACAGCTGCCCAGGAGAGCATGGGCCATGGGTACGGCAGCACGGGGGAGGTACTGAGCCGTGAGTGAGGAGAGCACAGTACACTGGGGGCCACACAGCCCAGAGCACAGGCAGCAGGGGTCCAGAACAAGCCACCAGGGAGCTTGATTCCAAAACTACAACTTTACTACAACAATCATTTTAAAATTGGTAAGTTTTCAATCATGAACAATTATACTGATTCAGCACTAATGAATCAAACCTATTAGGCTAGTCTCAAATAAATTTACCTTTCAACATTGATTCTTGGGTTTTGGTATGTCTTCCCATTTCTTCAGACCTCAAACACTATTCCATTCTTAATATGAAAAATGAGCTACATTTAGAAAAAGAAGAGCCTGGCATGTGACCAAACAGCCATGGCTTGTGCTCTCACCTGGTGAGCCAGTGGCCCAGGTCAGGCCGGTGGGCCCACTGCACACCTGTCTGGTTTAGGGAGCGCAGCAGCCGGCAGCAGGCTAGTATCAGCCATGGGCTTGCCAGCACCATCCATTTCTCATGGCCCTCGAGTACTTCAGAGAGAAAGGGGCTCCCATGCCCATTGTCCCGCTCTGTCCCATCACCGCCAGTCCTGGTCTTCAATGCTGAGGCAGCACCATCCAACCCTTGCTCCATAGGGAAGTGATGCTGAGGCTCACTGTTGTCTCCCAGAAAGTAGTTTCTATAGGTTTCTTGACTCAGAGCTAGACACAGGGTGTTAACAAGGAAGTACCAGGTCTGATGCTCCTCCTCCACAAAGCTGCTGGCACCCAGACTCAAAACGTGGCCCACCGTCCCTAACAAGATAAGATGATCTAACTCTGACCACTTTGAGTTGGGATGAGATGGAGTCTGTAAAAAGGAAAAAGTATTTTGTAAGGGATAATCTAAAAGTTACATACATCTTGCTACATGCACTTAAAGTCTTTGCTCACAGGGCAGAATCCCCTGGACAAACACCTGCTGTTCCTCATGGTCAGCACTTTACTCTCCAACTCTGGAACACCCCCTTCTGCTTCAGTGGATGGCCCCTCCTCCCAGGACACAGCCTGGGGAACATGGATATAGCATGGTCAATCAGCTGTCCCTCTACTGGACTGCAGGTCTCAAGCTGAGTGACAAAGAGACTGAAAATGCTCTCTGCAGTCTTGAAGCCCAAAGAGCTTGCCTGCTGGCTCCTGACCCTGGCCCTCCATACTCCCTCTTCCATACTCATGTGAAGCCTGGGTCTTCAATCGGTCACAGTCAGTTTTTGCTGCTAGAAGACAAAGAATCCCAACAACACATTCCACTAAACTAGACATCTCATTTCTTCATGAATTTTCCAGAAATCCAGACTGATTCCACTAAAACAGTTAATTCTGTTGAAATGACAAAGTTGTATCATAGTAACTCTTAAATATACTAACTTAAAACATTTAAAATTAAAGATGAGAATGCCATTATTGTCATTTATTCTTTTGATAACTATTTATTGTATGTGGCTAGGTACAAGAGAGGTAGAGATACCATGAACCTACTAGGTCCTAGAAAAGCAAACACGGACAAAGACAATCTCAGCTCTAGGGAAACTTATGGCCTAAAACAATATAGTGAGTGCCTCAGTCAGACACACAGCAAAGGGCCTCTGATGGTCTGTGGCAAAGGGGGATGGAGGCTACATGGGGTGGGGGTGAGGGGCCCAGTTTGACCTGTAGTCACTGAACTAAGAGTCCCATGATCCTGGGCTCTGAGCACTGTGAACGTGAGTGTGACTGTCCACCTCTTTCTTATTGCCCCGCCACCATAACCCAGATAACAAATGAAGATGTCAGAGGCCAAAGACTAAGAATTCCCGAGGAAAATGTCAGTTTTAAAAAGAAATCTGGACTTTATGAGGTCCCAATGCCCCAAGATGACAGGATGAGGGGGGCAACCGAGTTTCCTTTTCACCCTGAGTGTCCAACGGCTGTTTCTTCTTCCCTTGGCTGCAGTCCAAATTCCTCCGCTGTGGTCTGATTCACACATCCGCAGTCAGTGGGTACTCATTCCTCTGTGACTGCCAGTTCTTTGGCATCACCTCTGTGGCAGTCTCAAGAACCCTATCTTTCTAACCAAGAATGAAGGCCTGTGACCTAACAGCACAAATCCAAACACCGGTGTCAGGACACCCAGAGGCCTGGGATAAGGCTGCCATTGGTACTTCCCTGCTATCCCTTGAGCAGTGGGTACCCCTTTCCATTGGTATACAACCAATGCCTGATAAATAAAAGATAAGCTGAAATAACAACAACAACAAAAGCCTGTACAGAGAGACAATGTAACATTCCCAAGAACCAGCTGTACCTTATTTGAGAGATTTCCACTGAAGAACATCTTGGTCAGAACAGACACAATCGCACAAAGTAGTGCAGAAATCAACACCATCACTCCACCTGCTGCCAGCCATGAGAGGCCACAGAAGTAGCATGAGCTCTCAGCTGAGGTGCATACAATGACATGAAGGGCTGAAAGAACCAGGAACATCAAATAGAAAAGCAGAGAAAACACAGGAGATGACAGTGGAACTTCCAGCTCAGCCTTTCTGTGCAGCGCCTGTGGGATGCTGAGTAGGAGCAGAGCAAGAACCTGGAACACAGAAGTAACAGCAGTGTTACAGACTGCTAAGGTCAGAGAACCCTACCTAAAAATAAGCCCATTCTTATCTTGGGTCAGCTGTCCAAATAATGAAAGCAGAACAGAAAACCTAATAAAAGATTATTTCTAAATAACTACCAAAAATGCATAGCCTAATTTTTTCAATCACCTGCTGCAATGTTGAGTGAAGCCACTTGACACTTGACAATACTTTGTGTATTGTCACAAATGAGGACACACAAAGAGCTAAACAAAAAATTAGTGTTTTTCCATTTTTATTAACATCTCTATCTATATTTTTTAAGCTATAATATTTTGGCTGAATTATCAAACCAACATAACACCCAAGTCATGTCTCTAAATGAGCATCTGTACCTCCAAAACCACGACAGTCCCCACCATCATTGAGTAGATGTCATACTGGGCCATTTGCGTGCTCAGGGACAGACTCAGCATCTTCAGAGCATCGAGGTACTGCCTGAGAACCTTGGTCCCCAGGTTGAAAAGGACTTCTGAATTATTTTCCTCCAAGTATAGTTTAATCCAGTTCCCATGCAACCTTTCCGACATTTTAAATTGCTCAAATCCAGGATCTGTCAAGAAGACAGAAAGATTACACACGCACATCATGGACATATACACCATACATGTAATTTCAAAGTATTCAATTACTCATGGCATAAGGTAAAGCCTTCATTTTTTAGAACTGATGCCTAATGAAGACGAGCTACTCCTTGTGGGGGGAGAGAGGGACAGCAACACCCTCAGCAAAGCTATAACAAAAGCCAATGATGCTCACCCATCTGCCTCCAGTACTGCCAGAACCCTTGTCCTTAGCACATACAACACGTCTGCCCACTGCTCTGCCTGGTCTCTTCTCTACCTCCCTCATCTGGTCTTACCTCCTTCTCCCCCTTTTCTCTTTGTCCCTTTCCATTCTTTTCTTCTCTTTAACGTGTAATATAAAAACAATCCTGGGGCAACCCCTTTGGGTTCCCTCCCACTGTGGGAGCTCTTCTGTCCTCTTAATAAATCCTGCTTTCTCAAAAAAAAAAAAATCCTGAAATGCATTATGCTAACAAACCACAGCTTTAGAGACTCTTTCTAATGTTCACAGCACTATGTGGCGACTGGGCAGGCAGTGGCCTGACCCTTCCCCACCACACCACTCCCCAGTCCAGATTGGCTCTTCTTCCCTGACAGTAACATCTTTAGCCTAGGTTCCTCTCTTCACACATCTCCTTTGGAAAGTTAGGGCAGTTTCCTAGCCCTGCCCTGCTTACCAGGGCAAGCTATGCAGCTAGAGTGGATGCCCTGCTTCTAGATGAAGTCCAGCCCTCACTGCTGTTGGCTCTCTTTTAGAGCATCATGGCATGCTGCTCAAGGGCAGGGCGGATGTCCCTCCTTTCCAGAGCTGGCTGGTCTGTGAGTCTTTGTCTGGACTACATTCACTTGTGACTAGACTGGTCTGCAAAGTAAGAACTGCCTTTCCAAGACTCCCTGGTACTTAATATGTGCTTCCTACTCGAGGTTCTGCACCAAGGATGCTATGAGCATGCCCTAGGCCTTCCCTCACACTGCAGTGACAGAACCGTGGCAGGCATTCTAGCTGCTGAGATCCAGAGCCCTGTGGCACAAGTCCCTGAGTATGAACTAAAATACTTGCAGGCCCTCCCTACTGTTGGCACTAAGAGACCTGTACTAAGTGCCAATGGCTGGTAATACTGTAAGCAGTTCATTCATTTCACCTCCCTAATAAGGCCATGAGGCCAGGATGAGCTTCATACCTGTTCTCCAGAGGAGAGAACTAAGACACAGAAGGTGAACCACCTGCCCAGTCACAGAGCCAGTGGGCAAAACCTAAGTCTAAACTTAGGCAGTCTAGCTCCAGGGCTGGCACCCTTAACTACTGTGCCCACCAGCCTGGAATGGGAGAACCTGGGGACACACTCTTCCACCCTAGAGTTAGACATATGGGGATAACTGTGCCTATATCCCCTGCCTCTCTAATCAAGGAGTCACACAGACATGGGGTAGGGGTTACTCTAAGCACTGACTACATGCCAGGTGCTTTACAGGGGTAAGAAATACAGTAGTGAGCAAACAAGCACAATTCCTGCCTGTTGGGTTGGATACCAGAGAGTTCATGCGTGTGTATGTGTACATACACTCAAGGAAGGGTATAAATTGTGATTGCATTATATTTGTAATTACAAATTCCCTTTGATAGAAAAGGAGAGGGTATGATGAGAGATTTTTGGTAATGCAGAGGAACTGATTTTAGATTGTGAATGGGGTAGGGGACAAGGAAGGTCAGATTTTTTTTTTTTGAGTTGAGTCTCACTCCATTGCCTAGGTCAGAGTGCAGTGGCACGCTCATGGCCACCCCAGTGTCGAGCTGCTGGGCTCCGGCGATCCTTCTGCCTCACCCTGCCAAGTAGCTGGAATGACAGGCTCGTGTTACCATGCCCGGCAAATTTTTTAAGATGAGGTCTCACCAAGTTGCCCAGGATAATCTCAAACCTGTGGGCTTAGGCAATCCACTTGCCTTGGCCTCCCAAAGTACTGGCTATACAGGTTGAGCCACCACGCCTGGCCGGAAGGTCTGATATTTAAGAAACATAAAAGATATAAAACTAAGGCAAGAGTATCAGTCAATGGGAACAGCATGTGCAAACATTCTGAGGCATGAAAAAGCCAGTTTCAGTAGAACTGAAAGAAAGCCAGATGGGCAAGCTATATCAGAATTGCTGGATATCACTGAAGGGCTCCATAGGCCTTGTTGTGGATTCTATTATGTTTTTCAGTGTCAGAACACATACTCAATTTTGTCTTAGGACACATGATCACTGACAGTATAAGTAATAGGTCTCCTAGGGGTGGAAGACCTGTGATTGTTTTCCCAGTCAAGGGACTGTCCTACGTCCATTTCACAGGCTCATTTCCTCCCACTTCCATCACAGTTCTCAATTTCTCCTTAACCTGCTATATCTGAAATAGGCAAATAACCTCTCCATGGTTTTGCTTGCTTTTGTTGGTGTTTTCACTGCTTGTTATTATAGAAGAAAGGATACATTTAACAAAACAATAAATATACAAAAGCTACTAAGCTAATATTTAAAAAAAAGTAACAATTTTCTCTGGTCTTGACTAAAAGGTGTACTGTAGTCAGACCTCACCAAAGAGTCCCTCACCTGGGTCATCTCATGGACCACAAGCTGGTGCTCATTAATCCTCCTGCCACTGATTACATCTGGGTCCCAGCCATTCCTCAGGTGGCAGAGTTTGTCTTCCACTAGCCATTCAAGGAGATCAGTTTACATCTTACTGCAAACTCACAGGTATTCACTTGATTAGGTAGTATCTCACTACCTCAAGTAGGAGAAGCTGCCAACGTCACGTTAAATGCTGCCTCAAACTAGGAGTTGACCTCGAGACTTGCAAAGGCATTCCAGTGTCAAATATTATTCTTTGACAAACTTGAATGTGTCAGAGTAAATCATCTGAAAATGGCCCAGGGAGATACATTCTCCTCTCCTGGGTCATTCCTACCAGCACATAAACACCCCCTAATATCTCCCAGCTTAAAATTAAAAACAAATACACTCTCTTGGCCTCATGTCTACCTCAGTCAACAACCCAGCTCCTACTTCCTTTAGAGTTGCTTTATCTGTTGTCTACAGCTCTCATCCATACCAGCAACAGCCAGGCCCTTCCCCAATACGCCACACGTCCTGTTCCTGACAAAGCCACTCATCACATTGCCAGAGCCAATGTTCAACTCAATTCCTCATTTGATTTTAACAGCATTCAGTACAGTTTCTCATTCTCTCCTTCCTGAAATTCTTCCTTTACTTGGCTTCAATTCCCCAACCTCATGAGCACCCTGTCTTGCACACTTGCTCCTCATACAGCTTGCCTACCTCCGGAAACGGTCGCTGTTCTTTCACCTTCAGCTGAAAACACTGGAGTCATTCCTTATGCCTCTGGTCTGCTCGTACCTTATATCCCAGCCTACCATCAGATTCTGTCTGTGACCTTCAAAATATATCCAGAATGCAACTTCTTCTGGTTCCACAGCTATCACCTGGGCCCTTACCACCCTCACCTCTCACCCAAGTATGGCAGCTGCCTCCCAACTGGTCTGCTCCTATAGCACAAGGCAGAACCTTCCACCAGGTACCCGAGAGAGCCTTTAAAAAGCACATCCAAGAGTTTAGACTCTGCACAAAACCCTGCAGCAGCTCCCCATTTAACACAGATACAAGCGAAAGCTCCTCCAATGTCTGAAAGGCCCTTACATCTCTGATGTCATCTCCTGCCTTCCCCTGGCCACTGTGGACCCTGGTGTGGTCATTCTTTGTGCAGCTGTGTCCCCACAGCAGGACCCTGTCTGCTGCTCGACAGCCTGCAATGCTCCTTCTCAGACAGCTACGCACTCCCCACCCCATCCCTGTTATTCTTTCCCTAAGGTACTCAGCGCCACCTGGCATCTATCACACTGTGCTTTTTCTCTTCTCCCTCTGGAAGGTTCCATGAGGGCAGAGTCCTTGTACAGCTCAATGCTTTATCTCAAGTGTTTTTAATAGTCCCTTGTTCAAAACAAGAACTTGGTAATTATTTTTTGAAGGAGTAAATTTCTGAAAAAACTTCACTAAGATAACTGCATCTGAAGGTGTTGCTAATGGTGACAGGTAAAGTTCTAAGAAAACAGGAACACAATCTGCATAATCAAAGAGTGATGACTGCAAAATATTACTGTGACAGACTGCACACCACAGAAACACATCAGAAAAACATTAGCTCAAGGGACACGTACAGTTCTAATAGAAGTTAGAAACTATTCGTTGACTTACCTTTTTCATACAATGGTACATTCTCTTTCAACAATTTGCTAAGCTGTACTGTGTTTAAATGTAAAAATCTCAGTTGTTCTCTCATTGGCTTTCTTTCTACAATTGGGAATATAAGACTCCCTACACTGTCTCTTGGAATTGGCAACCCAAGTCCTATTGCTAATGTTGCAGCCACATCAATCTGCTGGACGTGCTTTGGATGTCGGATATCACCTAGAAATAAGAAAATGTGTTAAGTAACAAGCCTCTAGAAAGAGTAAGGTGGCAGTCATTCTTGAAATTGACCTTCTACAACTAACATAAGTCAAATGATCCATCTTTTCAATGTAGATTCATACAGAAATCATCTCATTGCTTTTTGTGTCAAATTTCCTGAATGCCCATTCTATGCTGAGTACACTGTCTTTTCTATGGTAGCCTGCAATACACTGGGAAAGACTAATGCAGGAAATGCAACACAGCGGTGCCACAGAGCATGCATTAAGCACAAATGGAGGAGGAGTCCAGCAGATGCCAAGGGGTGGTCACTTTGACAAGTCAATGATCAACCATGTGAACAAAAGTGAGGGTGGGATGGTTGATGGCTCTGCCCCTCTGGATTCAGGATGTTCCATGCTCTGCACACACACACAACTCTCATGCAGAAACATGAACCTCTCATTGGTTCCTGAGCAGTGGCAGGCACATCTACTGAGGAAAACAGTATGAAGCTGGGTTCAGCTGGGCCAGGTACTCTAATCAACTTGGACAAGCAAGACATCTGCCTATCAGCAAAAGCCCTTTAAGCCCTAACAGTGAGTGACTATCCTACTAACTCCTTGCAAGAAAAATGGCTGTGATGTCAGTACGATGGGCTTAGGTCACTGCTCTGCCACTATCCAGTAGCATAAGAAACCTATCCATGAACAGGAAACTCAACTCAGTCAGAATTTTCTCATCTGTAAAATGAGAAGCCCCCACACACCAGAAACTACAATGCAGATCTGCAGGGGTACCAAGGGGCCACCAGAAAAGTCTACCCAGGACAGGTAGTGCTTGATGTGAGTCTCTTAGATAATCAAGTGTGAGCCTGTGGAGGTTTTACTTTGATTATGGTAATTTTTCGTTATATGGAATTTTTCCTTTTAATTTGGTCAAATTTATAACTCATTTCCTGACCAACCCACTAATGATGGCTTTTAGGTTATATTTAGAAAGAAAATAATTTTAGAGGGGGTGGGATTGGCAGTTGAGGGAAACTGCCAGGGGAAGGAGAGGCACACCTCATCAACAAGGGTATCTGCATAATGAACATTTGTATACCTAACCCTGAATTGTACCCCACATCTTTAAAATAAAATTTAAAAAAGAAAATAATTTTGCATGCCAATATTATGATGTTTTCTTATAGTACTTCGTTCTTCCTGTATTTTCTTACACTAAGTGCTTTGAGCTAAAACAAAACAAAGCAAAACAAAAGAATAAAAGCAAACCCACCATAAATAGCATTTGACACTCATACTGGCAGTAGTAGTGCTGGCATTGTTATTCTGAGATTGTTGCATGTCTACTGTGAGATAAAGCAAATGAGTCATTATGTGATATTCTAATTCTATCATCCCTGGGGTTGTTGACAACCAAGATTTTAAGCTTAGGAAGAAGAAAGTAAGATGTAAGATCTTAGATGTAAGATCTAAGAAGGTAATTTTACAGTTTAGAACACGAATTGGAAGTATCAATACAAACTCAAGATGACTGTATCTTTAAAAATGTTCTTAGTACTGTCCAGAAACAATGACTAATCCAGGATCAGCGAGTACCTCTTACTCTGAGACAGTGGTATTCAAAGTATCACTTTCTACCAAAAAGATCCAGGGCACCTTGGAGAAGTAGCTGATTGCAGGTCATGGGAATGAAATGTGCATGATAACCTAGCACACCTTAAAGACCAGACAGCAGTAAAGCCTAAAAGGCCAATAAGGTCTTATCAAAAGAACTCAGGAGCTAATCTGCAGGTGTTCCCACTAGCCAAAGATGGACCAATACGAATACTAAAAAGAATAGTATCTACAGTGAACGGAAGCAAATCAAATATGCTTAAGTCCGTGAGTTTGTAATGTTACTAAAAAAAGAACCAACTTAATTGGTCATTGTTGAAGGATGCTGGTAAACTCATTTATTGATTTCAATCTGGTAATTAAGTGGGAAGAATAACCTACCATTGATCCTGTCTCTCTTATGTAGTGGTACAAGTGGGTAACCAAAAAGTAGGTGGAAGAAGACATTCTTTATAGAATTATTCTGGCTGTTATAGTCTGAAGGTATCCCCAAAATTTATCTGTTAGAAACTTATTCACCAATGTATAAGTGTTAGGTGGGATCTTTTGGAAGGTGATTAAATCACACAGCAGAGCCCCTGAGAATCAGTTAATCCATTATAAAAGGGCTTGATGAAGGGAGTTTGGTCCCGTTTGTCCTGCTACTTTCTGCCTTGCAAGGATACATGATCCTCCCTTCCATAGGTCACAGTGTTCAAGATACCATCTTGGAAGCAGGAAGCAGCCTTCATCAGAGGCTGGCACTTTGATCTTGGACTTCCAGTCTCCATAACCTTGCTGCTTTTTATAAACTACCCAGTCTGTGGTATTCCATTATAGCAGCACACATGGACTAAGACACTGGCTAATAAATAAGAGGAATTATGTATGTGAAAATAACTATTTA
The DNA here is from genome assembly GCF_000164805.1 of Carlito syrichta. NCBI lineage: Eukaryota > Metazoa > Chordata > Mammalia > Primates > Tarsiidae > Carlito > Carlito syrichta. The sequence goes on along the minus strand of NW_007063097.1, from coordinate 131,862 downwards.
CAACCTCTACTGAATTAGAGTACCTAGGTATTCATCAAGAGCTACTAACATCACGATAAAGCAGACAGCCAGACATTTCATCCTTCCTGCTAGAAGTAGCCTTGCCCAGAGCAGACCCAACCCAACCAATGAAACATAAGTCTGTTTAAGCATCTGGGTCGGAGATTTACCAGATGGGCAGAGGACATCTTAGCAGACAGTGCAGAGAGCAACTGGCAAAATCCAGATTGTGGGAGACTTCAAAGAACAAATAGCAAGGTTTCTTCAACAAGTAAACTGTGGTAAAGTAAGAGGCTGGGGTTGTGGTTAGGAATCCACAGATTAAGAAAGACTTAAAAGACACATAAACCACAGTGTATGGATCTTATTTGCACTCTAATTCAAACAAAATAAAACAATTAAAGAGAGAGAGACAAATGGACATTGGAAATGTGAACAATGACTATGTGACGTTATTAAGGAATTAACGCTGTTTTTAAAATGTGATAATGGCAACAAGATTCGGGGGGCAAAAGGGCACATATCTTTTAGAGGTCTGCTTCTAAACAATAAAGAAGAAGGGAAATGAGTGTGGACATAGATGTAATAAGATAGGCCATGACTGGCCAATAATTTCTGAAGCTGAATTTGGGGTTTACTATACTCTTTTGACTACGTTTCCATGTCTGAAGTTTTCCATAATAAAGAGTATTTTAAAGAGGTTTAAATGTTTTGACCTGGATTTGTATTGGTTTAAAGAACGAAGCAGAGATTCAGCCTTGCTTTTTTTCCAGAAGGTCAGCTAGGTGTACATCTCAGACAAGCACTAATCTGAGATGCCACTTTTATCACCAAATCCCCATATACACTGGGGTCTATTTTTGGGCTCTTGATTTGCTCTGTTTTGCCAGTTTTTGCCAGTACAAACTATTTTAATAGCTGTAATTTTGTAATACAAACACAGCATGGGCCACATGATCTCATTATAATGGCAATGAGAAGCCATTAAAGTAGTTCCAGTATTTCAGAAAACTATTCACACAGCTCAGCAGCAGTCCTTTTACCATGTCTCTACTTCCGCTGGCCCAATTAAGCATCTTTTAAACATTCAATCAGCAAATATTGATGCAACAACAAATACTGATGAAACACCTATAGGTGCCAGACACTATTCTATTCCCCACTATTCTAGGGACAGAACAACAAGTATGATAAAACATTCTAGTAGCAAGAGACAATAAAATATACCTGTTCTACCCTTTGCAGAAGTCCAGGAACAGGTATGCTCTCCTTCCCAGACCCCTTGACCCCGGAGTGACCCAGACCTGTGCTTCTCACACTGGGAGGTGAGGACTCTGGGAGTGGGCATTAGCAGGCTGAGAGTCTATGAAATCACATAGTACATAATTCAAAACTGTTTATTTTTCAGAATAGTAAACACCTTAACATTTATTTTTCATTAAAATAAGCAACAAAAATTTGCATGCATTTTTAAGATAAAAATAATCCTTCAGAACTATTGGAAATGGTAGTGAGATTAGTTCTACGGACTTGCTCACCAATAAAACAAGCATAACTGGTAAATATTATAAAAACCAACACCACTATTTACAGTCTCTGGGAATTGTTCAGGGGCATACAGCAAACGAAGAAGCCTTTAATCAAGAAAATCTACTAAACCTCAGTAAGAAGTGTTAATTAATAAAACACTGTGGCACTTGAGCCATGGTCTGCTCCCTACCTCCCGCTCCCAGTTCAGTGGGATAGAAACTCCCTTCTGGGTGAGTACAGCCAAGAACCCAGAGCTCCCTTTCCCTCAAGCTCCAAGTGGAGGGTTATGCTATCTTCTTTTCATCTTCCCTAGCTCTTGTTTTCCTCTAAAAAAAACAAGAAAGCAATCAGCTGGCAATTAGTAGAGCTTACCAGCTGGGTGTGATACAACAGCTTCACAGAGCAATCAGGGAAAGAGACTGTCAAAAGACACCCAGCTAAAACCACTATCATCTCAGGGAGTCTGTACATGCCCTTGGCTGTGACAGCAAAAGCTTCACACTGTGGGGGGAAAAAGAGACCACTAAAATAGTCCATCAAATCACCAAATAGATAAACAAGCAACAATAACAAGCCCTGGAGCAGGAGGAGGAATGTATCCAGAGTTGCTACAAAATATCATTGAAAATGTTCGGTTTTTCACCAAAAAATTACGAGACATTCAAAGAAATGGGAAAGTTACTCAAACACACAGAAAAGAGCAGGCAACAGAACATTCTTGTGAGAGGGCCCAGATGTCAGATTTAATAGACAAAAACTGCAAAGTAGTCATTATAAATATGTTCAAAGAACTATAGGAAACCATGCTTAAGGAAGTAAAGAAAGGTACAATGGCAATTTCTCATCAAACAGAGAATATAATTAAAGAGACAGAAATTATTTTTAAAAAAGAATCCACTGGAAACTCTAGAGTTAAAAAATGTAATACCCAAAATGAAAAATTCACTAAGAGGGGCTTAACAACAGATTTGAACTAGCAGAAGAAAGAATCAGCAAATTTAAAGACAGATCAATGAAGTTTACGCAATCTGAAGAACAGAGAGAAAATTTCCCAAATTTGATGAAAGACATTAATTATATATCCAAGAAGCTCAATGAACTTCAAGTTGGATAAACATAAAATACACAGTAAAAATGCTAAAAGACAAAAAATGGGAAACCTAACTAGATTAACAGTTGACTTTTTCATCAGAAACTATGGAGGCCAGAAGGCAGTGGGATAATGTGTTTAAAGTATAGACAGAAGAAAAAAAAAAGGCAGCCAAGTATCTTATATCCTGCAAAACTATCTTTCAAAAGAGAAGAAAGAATAAAGACATCCCCAGATATTTCTTTTAAAAAAGAGACAATTTGCTGCTAAAAAATTTGCTTTACAAGAAATACTAAAGGAAGTTGTTCAGGCTGAAAGCAAGTGACTCCAGATGTCAATTTGAATCCATAAAAAAGCAGAACGTCAGTAAAGGTAGTTATATAATTATGAAAGACAGTAAAAACCATTTTCTTCCCCTTTCTTCTCTCAACTGATTTAAAAAGCAATTTTGTAAAACCATGTGCAGATAATTATGCCAGCAGTCTATAACATAAAGAAAAACAATACCAGTACAGAAGAGGTGGGTAGGGACACAGCTGTACTGGCATAAGAAAATGACATCATGAAAACATACATCCACACAAAAAGTTGTACACAAATGTTCACAGCAGCATTATTCATAACAGACAAAAAGTGAAAACAACCCAAGTGTTGAGTGATAAATAATTGTGTAAATCCAATGGAATGCTATTTGGCAACAAAAAGAAATGAAGTCTTGATACATGCTACCACTATGAACCTGGGAAAACATTATCCTAAGTGAAAAAAGTCAGATACACAAGTCCCCATGATTACATTTATATGAAACATCCAGAGGAAGCAAATCTACAGACACAAAAAGCAGATTACTGATTGCCTAGGGCTGGGGAATGGGGGCTGTAATGGGTTGGGGGAAGTGGAAGGTGACTGCTAAAGAGTATGGGGTTTCTCTCTGAGGTGATGAATTATTCTAAAATTGTGATGATGGTTGCCCAACTCTGGATATACCAAAGAGTACATCCCTGGGCTCACAAAATGGGCATAATGAGAATAAGGAATATAACTATATTTAAAAAACAAAACAGAACCAACTATCAGGACTGAGGATAGTTGTTTCAGTAGCATTTGTAGGCAGTTTGCACATACACGGCAGCCCTTGTCCCTCCTGGCTCTGATTTTTTAAAAACTTGGTTTTATAGATGAAACGTCAGCACTTCAGCTAAACAACAGCCCTAACATTCCTATATTTAAAAACGCCGGCTTAACTGTCTAGTTCCTCAAGGGCAAAGGCTGTGTATGGCTCATTCATGTATAAATCAGCAACACCCAGCACAGTACCTGACCTATTACAGGAGCTCAATCCACCTCTGCTAAGTGAATGGCTGAACAGATGAAAGAAAGGGTGTTTCTCATTGCAGGGTCCTCACTCAGGTAGGTGAGCATTTGGTCTGGGCACCAAATGTGGTGAAATGCCAGTTGCAGAAATCTGGTTGCTGTGGCTCACAGTGTGTGCACAACCACAGGAGGGCAGGCTTCTAGACCGGTACCCAGGAAAGGCTCAGGTTCCAAGAGCCAATAACAACGTAGGAAGTCACACATCCAAGAGATCTATCTCCATAAAGAAACAGAAGGAAACAGGTGGAGGCGCTTCCCCAGCCAATCCTCACTAAAGTGGAACAGTCATTCATTTGGCAAATATTTGTGGGCACCTTTCATGTGCCAGGAAACTTTCCATGCTCCAGGCATATGGTGGTGAACAAAACAGATGAGGCCCTGCCCTCATCTGGCTTAAGGTGTAAAGAGGAGGCAGATGTTGCATTAATCCCATGCATAAATAAATCTGTAATGACAAACGATGCTAAGAATTAGGACAGAAAGCACAAGGTGCTACAGAACAGACTGATAGAGGTAACATTATTTAGTCTCATGGGTGAGTGAGGAACATTAGCTGAGACTTTTAAGAAGTTACAGGGGTGAGGACGGGGCACTGGGAGGTGAGAAAGAGCTTGCTGCCCAGAGGACCTGCAGGAAGGCAGAGGCCAGGACATGATTCATAACAGGGAATGTGGTTCAAAATGGAGTAATGATTAAGGCAAGAAGACTCATGTAGGATTTTCACTTTATCCCAAGTTCAGCTGCTGAAAGCCTTCAGGTATGGGTAGATTAGTGATGGAAGGAAGCAAGAGAAGCAAGGAAGAAGAAAGATAAGGGAGAAGGAAGATAAGGGAGAAGGAAGATGTGAATGGTTTGCTGGCATGGCAATAAGGGAGAGCTGATTTGGAGGAGAAAAAGAGTTTAGATGTGTAACTGTCACACTTGGTCCACCTGTGAGTGATCCAATGGAGGTGTCAGGTAGGCAGGAATGAAAGGACAGATCTGACAAGGTTGGGAGCCTACCCATGACATTTAAAACCATGATAGTGGACAAGTCCATCTTAGGAGTCAATGTAGCATGAAATACATAGGCAGTCCAGTAAAAAAGACCAGGGAAAGGAAACTAAGCCAGCAAAGAGGAGTAAGATAGCACGGTGAGGAGGTAGGAGCAAAATTAGAAAAAACGTGAATCCCAGGAGCTACAGGGCCAGCACTGCTGAATTGTTCTGAAGGATTAGTGACAGTAGAGCCAGAAAGTATCTGTTGTGCTTAACAGCACTGCAGAAATAACTGCTGAGCCTGTTTTAAGTGTGTCACTAACTGTGGAAGCAGAAGTCAGACTTGAGTGGAAGGCGAGGCAGCCAGTAAGACTGCAGGGCAGGTGGCCACGAGGGAAGGAATGAGTAGATGGCTGCTGAGTCAGGGCATAGGTCAAAGTGGGGGTCATGTGTGCTGTGATATGTCTGAATACTGTGAGATGGGGTCCCCTGTCAATCCTGTTCTGGCTGGCTTCCATGACTCTTGTTGGCACTGGTATTCAATACATGGTTTTAAAAAATGCAAACCTTTTAAAAGCTTAAGTATTTATGTCTCCTTCATTTCATACATGTGGCTAAAATTCTCTAAAACTACTGGCATTTTTAAAAAACAGTTCCAGATATCAAGCAGTAACATCCATATAACAAAACACTACAAAGAATATTTTGTATTTTTAGAGACAAGGACAAGGGATGTAAACTCCAAATCTTGACGGCCCTCTGCCCTATTACTTTTCATTCGCACATCGCTCAGGATATTTCAACCTTATATAGTTTCTAAAAAAAAATGGTTTAAAAAATTAAAATGTAAAAGTTTCAAAATGTTAAAAATTCCTAAATTCTCACCAGGTTTCCTTTCAAATGCAGAACTGATGAAAATCAGAGCTGTATTCAATTCTTCTGTGGAAGAAGCCCCATGACTTCCCATTTCAGACATGCCATGATCACCACAAAGAACCAGCAAACTGGGTAAAACTGTCTCTCTCTCCTATAAGGCAAAGGAAAAATATTTCAATTAGTTTAGATGGAAAAGAACACATAATCTCGTTAAGAACTTTAGATTTTAGCCCTCTTTTATAAACAGTAGCTCTTTCTCAATGAATTAGATTTTTTTTCCTGTGAACTTACAGCCAGATCAAAGGGTCAAAGTCAAATAATGTCATAAATGAAACTCAGAAATGTATGCAGCTTCCAGAGCACAGGGGTTGCAGTTATGGCCTCTGAGTCTGAGCATTTGTATCTGTTTTTTTGTCTTTGCTGCTTCCAAGCTATGAGATCCTGGACACATTACACTCCATGTCTCAGTTTCCTAATCGGTCAAGCTGAGATACTAATAAAATCTATTTCACAAGACAATGGTGAGGATAAAACACACAGAACATGGCAAGAGCTCTGAGCCATGCAGTGTCCATGAGGCTCCTCTGTCCCTGGGGCTCCAGCCACTTGGCCTTTCCTGCTCCTAGATGTAACTGGCAGGCTCAGCCTGACTCTCACTGCTTCCCTATCTGAAACGTACTTGTACAGAGAGCGCATCTGCCCCTCCCTACCATCAGATCTGTGTTCACACTACATGTGTCCTCACGAAGGCTTCTCTGAACATGTTATTTAAAACTACGGCCTCAGGTTGGTCACAGTGGCTGATGCCTGTATTCCTAGTACTTTGGGAGGCTGAGGCCAGGAGTTCAAGACCAGCCTCCACAACACAGCGAGATCCTGTCTCTACCCAGAAAAAAAAAAAAAAGGCAGCCTTGGTTGTGCATGCCCATAGTCCTAACTATTCTGGAGTCTGATGTGGAAGGATCACTTGAGCCTAGGAGGTTGAGACTACAGAAGCATGCACTGCACTCCAGCCTGGGTGACAGAGTAAAACCCTGTCTTTAAAAGTAAAACTAACTAACTAACTAGATAGATAACTACATAGAAACTACATAAATGCATACATACATAAATGAATGAATGAATGTATAAATAAATAAATAAATGGCTTCTCCTCAGAATAGGAATATTGTCCCCTCCTCCTGTCTTGTGGTCCTGTGTGGCACCAATCACTTCCTAGTGTACTTACTTACTTATTATATTTCTTGTTTGTCTCTCCTGGTTAGAATGTAAGCTCCACAAGGGATTGTTGAGTGTTTCACTAACACACCCAAATACCAGGACAGAAACAGTGATACACAGGGGATTCAGTAAATATTAGTTGAATGGATGGATAAATGGGTGGAGATAGCAAGAGCTGCTGCTCTGCAAGGTTGCCGCTCTAGAAAGACTGACAGAGTCATGCATGTAGCACTGCAACAGTGCTACATGTGGCATGGGGTCTCTGGCCAGCAGACCGGTGGTGGACATGATGATAACACAGGTCACTTGAGTTCACCTGGGCACTCCCCTTTCTTCTAGGAAATATACAATGCACTACAGAGGGCCGCACCTTTGCCAGCAGTGAGGTATGAATCTTCATGAGGATGCTATCCATCTCACTGAGCTTGTGCCCAATCAGGGGGCTGTTGGGTCCGGAAATGTGGCCGATGTGGTCCAGTCCCAGGTAGTGGAGGATTAACATGTCCCAATCACTTCTTCTTAATACTTTATCCAAATGCCTTGTGACATTATTATCCACCTTTAAAGAGGGAAAAAGTACACATAAATAGCTCAACTAATTATCCCTTGATTATCCCTCCCCAAGGAAACAGCAAAACAGTCATTTTAAAATCTTGGATTTATTTTAGGTAACAGGACTTGTGGAGTTGAAAGACAAAAAAAGATGTCACTAAAAATAAATACACACTAGCGCTAAACTTTTTCTAATATTGTTTTTATGTTTCTAGGCTGTGGATCAAACATGTTAAACAGATAATTAAAATAAGCAAGAGTTGTTCTGACAAACATTTTTTAGGGGGACCAATGCTGGGCTTAACTAAAGCTGAGCAAATGAGCAAGTTAAATAGATCCCAAGTTGTCAGGAGTTAACTAAGGACAAAGGGCAGTTAACTACAGACAAGAAAGTACCCAGAGTTAGAGTAACCAGCAGGACAGTAAAGCTGAGGGCTTCTACCTGTATCCTGAGAAGGCTGTTCTTGGAAGGAAAGAGACACAGCACTCAATGATATTTACTTCTTAAATAAACACATCATGAAGAGATTAGCAATTGAGCAGCTCCAGAGTCATTAGCCTGGACAGCCCTGATCTGTCAGCTTGCCCACCTCTGTCCCACCAAAAAAATCTACTACAAAGAGAAGTGTTTCTTAGTGATGCCATATATACTATGGGAAAACTCGGTCATTAGTGCAAAATATACACAGAATTTTCTTTTATGTCTGCACAGGTAAGCTGTAGAAAAGGGTGTTACTTCAGGACAGAGTATCAATGTCAGCAAGACTGCCAACATGCCACCAGGCCCAGCAAACTAAGAGGTGAGGCTGCCAATACCAACACCAAGCACAGACATGATGGTGGTCTCCTGCCTCTGCCACAAATTCCTAATGTAGGGGTCTAATTTCTCTCTTTTCCTTGAAGGAAAAACCCTTAAGGACCAGGTTCTGCCCATTTTACCATATTCCCTGGGAGCAGCACAATGCTTTACTTGCAGGAGAACCAAAGAGCTTTGAGGATCCAAGTAGACTGTAGATTCTGACAGTTCTTCTCCATGCAGATGCTGTCGTCCCATTCTGTCCACTTGAGAAGTCTCTGCTCACCCATCAAACTTTGCTCAGATGGTTTCTCAGTTGTTACCCTTCCTAATGCTTTGTAGGCCTCAGTGAGCACTCAGCTATTCCATAAAACTCTGCTCTGTAAAACTCTGTTCACACCTGCATCAGGGTTTATATCTCTGGGTTGTAATGGATTTTGTGAATGAATCATTTTTATAATCTCTCCATACTATTTCCAATAAATTAATAAAAGCCACATACAAAATAGTATTGTCTCTCATTAAGTAATGGTGATGCCAGGCTCTATCTAGTACGATGTATTTCTCTTATTTTAAAAACTGACCTCTGTGTAATCTGAAACAAAAAATGAGGTTGTTCCATCAAATTCCACAAAGTGTTTTGGGAATAATTTAATCCATGTTTCATCTCCATAAAAAATTATTCTTTTCCCAGCTGCTTTTGCCTTTCTTATCACATTGTCTTCCAGCAGCGCAGGAGAATTGAGGTTCCTGATGACATCAACAAAGCCAGGGAGGCTTCCTGTCATCAATGCCTACAGTTAAGAGATAATCAAGAATTAGATCACTGAATCCAAAAGTGTAGCAAAAGCGGGGCACTGAAGGTCATTTCACAGATGGAATAGGTGAGCACAAAACTAGGGCTCCACGACTGGAGGCTGAGTCAATGTTAGGACAGCAATTAGGGTAAAGATGGAAAAGCTACATATAGATTCTCAGCAAGTCAGTAATTAAAAAACATTCAAGGCTCAGAACAATCCTTTCAGCTGAGAAGAGGATAAAGGAGAAGGCTAGGAATAGTGAGACAACAGCACCAGTCAGAGAAGAATCTATGGATTCAACATGGAGTTAAGGTAAATAGTGAAGTGTGGTATACACTGAAAACGTGAGCCTCAATATTCAAATTCTCTATCAGGCTCCCACTCAAGGTTCAAACCAGCTCCGTGGGACAAGCAAAATCTATAACTCTAACAAACTACAAACTCCAACAATGCAGCAATTCCGATTCCACCTCTGAGTGAAAAACCAGGAGGAAAACAGTTCCTAAGCATGAACTATAGAAATTTGTGAAGTAAACTGAGCCAGTGATGTTAGGGGACCACCTCTTCAGCCCCTGCTCCTAATGTTACACCAAAGTTTCATGTCCTCATACCCTTCACTATATAATTGAGAAAACAATCTCCCTGATTTTAGCATAGAACCTAAGAAGCCACAAAACAAACCTCTGTGACTTGCTGTGGGAGATACACCACTGACAGCACTGACATCCAGGGACCTGCACAATGAAAACAAACAGGACTCTGGATACTATCAACAAGTGTAATAATTTTGCCAAGACCTCTTTAACAGAAAAATAAATGCAAATATATATTAACCAGCCTTCTGGAATGCCACCATGAGGAGCCTAGCAAAACCTCTCCCCCAAGAACAATAATAAAACCTGATGAAACTGTTAAAAACAACTATTTCAGAACTTTGGAATTCATAAAATTATACAACAAATTGCGGAAGTGCTTGGGTAAGAAAAACCACTGACTCTCGGTAAGAACAGCAAACACCTGTGGAGTTTTCACAAAGGGCTGTCCATCTCCTCCCCCTGTGAAAATACAACATTACAACTGTATGTAAAGCCAACATTACAGTTATCTGAGGGTTTTTAATGTGAGCCTATCTCTCACCCAAAATTCTATTCCTTAAAGGCATTTCTTAAAGGGAAAGCCAACATTACAGTTGTCTGAGGGTTCAATGCTGGTTGTGACAAGCAAGAGACCAGGTTGAAATTTAAAGGGGGATGTGAGGAACAAGACAGCTAGAGTAGACTTTTGTATGCTCCCACACATTCCTTGGACCCTGGGAGGAATGCTAAGGAAAGACCAGAGAGGGCTCCAGTTATCTACTCCTTCTGTCTAAGTAGGAGGCCTTACTTAAGCAAAAAGTGAGTCAAGGCAAGCTCAAAAGCTGAACAGTAAGCATCCAACCCACATAGATTTCCCAAGAGAGAGTGGATGGCTTACTTCATACTGTGCTTAAGCACAGCCTCTCATCAGTCACTGTCTGACCACTAAGCTATACTGAGCAAAGGCAGCCTCAGGAAGACAGGCTCAAAAATAAAAACGAGAACTAAAAAACAAAAAATGAAATACCTAAGCAGAGACAGTTGCTACACACTCCAGGGGAGAAAGACTACAGAATTAGTTTAAGCAAGTCACTACACAAACAATAAAGTAATCATAGACCACCACCACCGTTCCTAGGGTGAGGGATCAGAATCCAGGGTTGAGGTGGGGTTTACCTGGAAATATGCACGTGTTAAATCTCATCCTACTGCCGGCTGCAGTGGCTCAAGTCTGTAATCCCAGCACTTTGGGAGGTGGAGGCAAGAGGATTGCCTGAGCCTATGGGTTCAAGACCAACCTGGGCAACTTAGTGAGACCCTGTCTCTACAATATATCAAAAAATTAGCTGAGTGTGGTAGTGCGTGTCTGTAGTTCTGCTACTTGGGAGGCCGAGGCAGAAGGATCGCCAGAGCCCAGCAGGTTGACGCTGGGGTGGCAGTGAGCACACCACTGCACTCCAGCCTGGGTGACAGAGTGAGACTCCAACTCAAACAAACAAATAAATAAATCTTATCCTACTGTACACACAAAATGCACTTTATTGTATGAAAATCGGATCTCAACAGTTTTTGTTTGTTTATTTTTTTTAAATGTGAGCCTATCTCTCACCCCAAAATTCTATTCCTTAAAGGCAACCAGTTAGTTTTGGTAAGTATTCTGTTAGACAATTTTCTGCATATAAATATAATCACAAATATATAAAGGTGCACTTTTCTACCAAAATGGTAACAAACTATGTAAGTTATTCTGCAACTTGTTTTTGTTTTTCTTTTCTTTTTTTTTTGAGCTGGAGTTTCACTCTGTCACCCAGACTGGAGTGCAGCAGCATGCTCCTGGCCCCCGCAGCCTTGACCTGTTGGGCTCCAGAGACCCTCCCGCCTCAGCCTTCCAAGTAGCCGGAACTACAGGTGTGTGCTACCACACCTGACTAATATTTGATTTATTGTAGAGAGGAGGTCTTGCCAAGTTGCCTGGGGGGTCTTGTACCCGCAAGCTCTAGCAAACCACTCGCCTCAGCCTCTCAAAGTGCTGGGATTACAGGCTGAGCCACCAAGTCCGGCCTGTTTTTCAATTAATAACATATATGAGACCCGCCTGGGCAGCGAGACCTCATCTCTACAATAAATCAGAAAATCAGCCGGGCGTGGTAGCGTGTGCCTGTAATTCCGGCTACTTGGAAGGCTGAGATGGAAGGATCGCCGGAGCCCAGCAGGCAAGGCTGCGGTGGCCGGGAGCGGCCACTGCACTCCAGTTTGAGTGACAGAGTGAAGACTCCAACTCAAAAAAAAAAAAAAATTATCATGAACTACTTCACCCAGGAAACAGCTACTTCATCTTTTTTTTTTTTTAAAAAAACAACTACAAAGTATTCCAATGTGGATGTACAATATCATATTTAATTCCATTTTAATAAACACTTATTTTAAAAAGTTTCCTATGGAAGTGCCATTAGAGCTGAGACCTGAAGGTTGAAAAGTTATGGAGGTCAGGTATGGCTTTCCAGGGGAAAACACAGAAAACTGCAAAAGCCTTAGGCAGAAAGGAGAGCAGTCAATTTGAGGAACTGAGCTGTGTGTGATCTGTATGGATGAGACCCAGGAAGACAGAAAGCAGCTGAGCGTGAAGAGGTAACCTGGAGCAAGACCCCTCAGGGCCTCAAGGTGTGAGTTAGGGTGTTTAGTGTTCAAACACCTCAGGCAGAGGATAAGCCACTGAAGGGTTTTAAGAAGTAGAGTAGCATGGTCTGATCTGTGTCTGGATAGGATCCAAGAAAGGTGCCAGAGGACTTTCATAGTCCAGGTTAAAGACCATAGCAGACTGAACGACAGTGGTAGCAGTGAGACATTGACTCATTCAATTTACTCTTACATCCACAGTATTTAAGAGTACCTGTTCACCTCATTTCTTGTAAGGAGTAGATATCATCAATCTTTAAATGTTTACAATATGATATTCAAAAAGCTGGCCTTACAAATTGTTTTTAGTTTGTCTTGTTTTGATTACTAGTAAAGTTAAACTCTTTTCAAGTGTTTACTGGTCATTTCACTTTCTTCCTTTGTGGATTTCTGTATATACTTTGCCCTGTTTCCACCATATTGTCCCTCCTTGATCTGAACCTCTATATCATGGACTTAACGTCGTTTGTCATGTCCATTGTGAATGGTTTTTTTCAGTTTATCACTTGCTAGTTGGCTTTGTTTACAGTACCTTAGTCATAGAAGACTTTTCTGTTTCTGGACCAGGTGTTCACGTCTATAATACTAGCACTTTGGGAAGCCAAGGTGAGATCGCTTGAGGTCAGGAGTTTGAGGCCAGCCTGGGCAACATACAGAGACTTTGTCCCTACAAATTTTTTAAAAAATTAGCTGGGCTTGGTGGTGTATACCTGTAGTTCCAGCTACTTGGGAGGCCAAAGCAGTATGATCCTGTGAGTCCAGAAATTCAAGGCTGCAGTAAGCCATGATCATGCCACTGCATTCCAGCCTGGGTGGCAGAGCCAGACCATATCTCAAAAAACAAACAAACAAAAAAAAGCTTTCTGTTTCCATGTAGCAGAATCTATTAACCCACGAGGCACCTCACTCCTCACTCTAGCTTGGGTTCCCACTGATAGTTTTAAAGAGGGCAAAGACTACTTTGTATCCCCTCAACTTAGGAATTAAACAAACAGCAAATGGGTTCCAGTTCACAGCCCTAGGAAATATAAGGGAGAGTTCAAGTTTGTTGATAAATGCCAGTTACTATTATGACTATTAATTCCTTGAAGGATGAGAATGCATTAAAAAATAACATAGTTTTAAAAGAAAGTAGCTGTAGGATCTTAGCAAGTGAAAGCACACTGGGGACATCAGTCTTCAGATGTCAGGACCAGTATTTTTTTTTAAGGACCAGTATTTAGTGATAACTTTATCAACGTTGGGAGATTATCTAAGCCCTTTCTCTGATGGGAGGCAGAGCAGGGGACACTTTCCTCGGACAACACTACCCAGTCCTACCAAATTCCAGAGCTGTGCAACTTAAACTCCAGTTATGGGCTTTCTGCTCTAGCTTCTCCTTGATGGGGAATAAGCAGCAAGAATCTGCAAGAGATTGAAAACAAAACAAACGTTGACTTTGGGGTGAGGCGCCCCAGCAAAGGTGAAATGAAACCAACAGGCTGGAGACAGAAGGCCGTAAGACTGCACCGTCAACATGCTGGTCTGGACAGAACCTGAGCTTGCACACTCACACATTTTCTCAAATCCGCCTAGAGTCCTAATAATATTTTTCTTACCAAAACAAAGGAGAAAAGGGTTCCCTCCACATTTCTGATAGAATAGACAGAGAAATCAGTACTCCTGATCATCAGAAGCCTGGATGCCTTTCTTCTAGCTTTCCTGAGACTGTTTCAGCAGAACAGTAACTCTCAACAAGCCGTCCCTGATCACTGTGACTAAAGGTGCCTCCTCTACTCCCCATCATTCTCCATCACCTTCCTTTCATACTGAAAATATCTTTTTTTTTTTGTGAGTTGGAGTCTCACTCTGTCGCCCAGACTGGAGTGCAGTGGCCGCTCCCAGCCACTGCAGCCTCGACCTGCTGGGCTCCGGCGATCCTTCCGCCTCAGCCTTCCAAATAGCCAGAATTACTGGCATGGCTACCACGCCCGGTTGATTTTTTTGATTTATTGTAGAGATGAGGTCTCGCTGCCCAGGCGGGTCTCGAACCCGCGGGCTCAGGCAATCCACGCACCTCAGCCTCCCAAAGGTGCGGGATTACATGTTGAGCCACCGAGCCCAGCTTTGAAAATATCTTGACTGTTGATTTGTATACTTGTATGTGTCCTGTCTCTCCAGTTAGAAAGTAAGCTCCATGAAGATGTTGCTGTTTCGCTCTGTACTGAATTCCTCTTACCTAGAACACTGTGTGGTACACAATAGATGCTCATTAAATATTGCTGAACAAAGGCCACACGACATCCACATGTGGCAGAGAGTAAAAAACACAAGGAAAAAAGTCAGTGAACAATATGGCACTGACCTTCCTTCAATTCCAGACTGTTTTCTTCAGCCAGTGAACATTTGCTGAACACCTACAAAAGCTGCCCAAAGACTTAAATCAGTAAGTAGCTCTTTCTCACCAAGTAAGAAGGTGTCACATGATCAGCCATAGATGTAAGGCTTGGTCAGAGACTTTTATACTACACTCACATGCAACACACCCACAAACTTTCAAACTCCTCTGCTTTCTGCCCCTACCCCTTTACTCATCCTTCCAGTTTCAGCTGAAAGACAGGCTTTCTGACTCCCTAGTCTAAACTGAACCCCACCAGCCAGCACTGAGCATCATATCCTGTTCTTTTGCATCACATGCTAATCACACTTCAAAACTGCACATTTATTTGCAGGCTCATTTGTTTAATGGCTATGTATCTCATTAAAGACTAGAAGCTCCATGAAAGCAAAGGTACTATTTTTCCTCAAATTGCATACCCATTAAAATATCAGCATATAGTATTTACTCAATAAGCAGTTTTTGAGCCAATCAACAAAGCTTTGACTTTTTTCTTTACCACAGTTCTTAGGTAAAGTACTACGTATGTCAAAGTCACTCTCACTAGGCTGAACACCTGAAGGTTATATGGCAGAAACAGTGATAATTGTTGAGGCCAGGTCATGCTGGTTTGATCACTATGTACTACAGTTTTGGACAAGTCATTTAATTTATCAGAGTATGTTTCCTTATCTATAAAGTAAGAGACTGAACTAGATAACTCTAAAGGCTCCTTCCAGGACTGCAACTAACTCACTGATTAAAGAAGAAAGCAGGCTTGCAAGGAGGACATTATCTCTTGGGTTAGCTGGCTTGGATGATCAGGCTTTAAATCTTTTATACTTCCCAAGAAGCATGAGATTTGGTTACTTGACAAGGGGCACAAATCATAGTCTCTGCTCCATCTTAACTGAGGCTCCTTCAGCATTGTTGCCCAAATTTATAGCACCAAACAAATTTCCACTGTTAAAACTGGACTCCAAATTAAGAGTACAGGGAACCCTTCTGAACCCTCAAAAGAGTCAAATCATGATCATAAAACATCAGACAGACTTACCTTGATTCGAGGCATAGTAACTGTAGGTGGCTTTGCTTCAGCCACAAAGCTGTGAGATGCTCCTTTTTCCACAAGATAAGTTGTGTAGGGCATAAATTTCACACCCTTTGACCCAAACACAAAATCATCTCTCAAGGCATCTATCAGAACAATAACAACTTTACTGAAGAGAGGTGGCGGGAGCTTGGTCCAGTTAGAACTGGCTCCTAAGTTTGAAAGAAAAAAAGGCAACTGAATTTTAAACTTTACTTAGCATTCAAGCACCTTCCTAATCTAGCTTCTGCCTACTTCTCCAGTACATATCCTGCTGTATTTACATTTTCTGACACAAAAAGAGGCCTATTCTTGGTATGCAGTGTTAAGGGTAAGAGGTGTTAATGGAGAGTAATCTTAGGAAGCCCCAATATAAGTAATGAATAGTCCTTAGTATGGTGAGGGAAATCCCTATAAGGATACGGAATGGGACATTTAGGGAGCTTGACCTAAAACAGTGCTGCAGGTAAGGGATGGGTGGGTGTTGCAAACTGTATTTACGTGGTCAGTGGCTGGTATTGTGTGCACCGGTCCAGAACTGGAGCGCCTTAACCTCAAGTGTGTTGGGTAGGTGATGGCTAGGAAGGGGTTCAATGCCTTAGCTACTAGAGGCGAAGGGGGCGAAGGGGGGGGGGGGAAGAGGGGAGGTCTTGGAGGAATGTAATAGAAGAAAACGCGACGGGGTCAGAGGAATCTTATCTGTTGTGTCTTACTGCGCAAAAAGGGTGCACGGTACAGGGAGCGACCAAAAAGACTACTTGGGAAAGGGGGTGGGGGTAGGGTCACTGGAATGAGTAGAGCTGGAGAGAGGCGGGAACCCAGGTATGGACAGTGTACGTTTTTTGGTGATCAGGGAAGACGGTCGAAGTGGGGCCGGTAGCTGTGGCTGCCACAAAGTTGCAGGATACACGAAAACACACACAGACACACACACACACGGCTGCTGGAGCGGTGAAAAGGGGTTTCTAGGAATGGGGGCGACACTGAAAGAGAACACCGGAGAGCGCGGAGAAGCAATCCGAGCAGCAAGGCTCAGAGAAAGGGCCCTCTGGGTGACGTGGGACCTCGGGAGCAGAGACGCGGGGAAGGGCCCGTACCAGCCGAGGGTTCCGGCGCCGGGAGCTCTGCTTGGTGCCGGGTATTGGCAGAGGAACGGACCGGAGCTGGGAAGAATCCCCGAAGGAACACCGCGACCCCGAGCACCTCGATCGCTACGCAACAAGCAGCGAAGGTTCCAGAGCCCAGCCGCATCATGCACGCCGCGGGCAGGATGCGGAGCCCAGATCCCACTCTCAGCAGCGCGCAACAGAAGCCGCTTCCGCCTCCAGGGAGACTCTGGTAAGCTAGAGTGAACCGCCGGAGAGACAGCCGCTGGCTCCAATGTGGCGTCACTTCCGTCGGCGCGCCGGAAATACGTCAGTACAGGGGCTGGGCGCTCTCTGGCCGCCCACTCGGCGAGTCCCCGCTCCTGGCAGCGGCCGCTCAGTTACAGGTTTTTAAAACTTATTTTAAGTTCTTAAATATTTATTTTTAAATCGACATATTGAAATTGTACATGTTTATGGGGCACAATGTGATGCTTCAATACATGTATGTTGTGTAATGATTAACTCAGGGTTGTTAGCGTAACCCTATTTTATATCTTGACGGTAGTCACATTCTGTACGTGAAACACCAGATCTTACTCCGCTTGTCCAGTTTTACTTGTGTGCCTACTGACAGCCTCTCCCCATCATTCTCTTTACCCTTTTCTAGCCTCTCTGAAGACTCTAGTAACCCCTGTTCTACACTCTGCTTCTAAGGTATGAACTATTAAAATGTTTTTCCCTCAGAAACACCAGGCAGATGGTAAATCTCTTAATGATTAGCTTTTTTTTTTCTGTCTTTTTTAAAAATTTGATTTTATTATAGGAATGTGGGGGTACAAGTAAGGTTTAACTATATAAACAGGCTGCCTGCAGGGGAAGTTTGGGCTTTTAACTGGCCCTCAACCCCCTGCTAATGAACCAAGAACCCTTTGTGTTGTCAATGTCCTCCACCCTCTTCCTTGCCTCCTCCCTTTCTCCCTAGCAGTGCCCAACGACTGCCGATCCTTCCCTTGTGCTAATGTGACTGGTGTTCAGGGCCCACTTATGAGTGAAAACATGCGGTGTTCAGTTCGTTGTTTCTGTGGTAGATCACTTTGTATGATGGTCTCCAACTCGATCCAGTTTGCTGCGAAATCCATGATTTTGTTCTTCTTTATGGCTGCATAATATTCCATCATGTATATGTACCACAGTTTCTTTATCCATTCCACTTTCAATGGGCAACAGGGTTGGCTTCATGTTTTTGCTATTGTGAATAGTGTGGCATTAAACGTACATGTGTAGGTGTCTTTGTGGAATGATTTATGTTTCCTCTGGATATATTCCCAGGAGAGGTATTGCTGGATTGTATGGAAAGTCAATTTTTAGTTCTTTTAGAAATCACCAGCTGTGGCGCTGTGGTTCACACCTGTAATCCCAGCACTTTGGGAGGTGGAGGCAAGAGGATTGCCTGAGCCCATAGGTTCGAGACCAGCCTGGGCA
>NW_007063097.1:108310-113061 GCF_000164805.1 Carlito syrichta | reverse complement strand
TGATTCGAGTCTCACTCTGTTGCCCAGACTGGAGTGCAGTGGCCGCTCCCGGCCACCGCAGCCTCGACCTGCTGGGCTCCAGCGATCCTTCCGCCTCAGCCTTCCAAGTAGCCGGAATTACAGGCATGCGCTACCACGCCCGGCTGATTTTTTTGAGTTATTGTAGAGATGAGGTCTCTCTGCCCAGGCGGGTCTCGAACCCGCGGGCTCAGGCAATCCACTCACCTCAGCCTCCCAAAGGCGTGGGATTACAGGCTGAGCCACCGAGCCCGGCTAAGCGTTTCCTTTTCTATACACCCTTGCCAGTATGTTGTTTTTGACTTATTAATGATAGCCACTGTGGTAGGTGATATCTCATTGTAGTTTTTATTTGCATTTCTCTGATGATTAGTAAGTCTGAGCATTTTTTCGTTTCTATTGGCTGCTTATATGTCATCTTTTGAGAAGTGTCTTTTCATGTCCTTTGACCACTTTTTGGTGGTGGTGTTTTTTTCCTTTCACTTGAGTTCCTTGTAGATCCTGGATGTTAGACCTTTGTCAGATGCATAGTTTGCACATATTTTTTCCCCATTCTGTGGACTGCCTCTTTACTCTCTGTTTGTTTTTTTTTAAAATTTCATGTATGAGTGAGATTATGCAGTATTTGTCTTTCTGTATCTAGCTTATTTACTTAACACAATATACTCCATGTTTATACATGTTGTTGCAAATGATTAGATTTCATTCTTTTATTATGGATGAATAGCATTCCATGCGTATATGTACCACATTTTCTTTATCCATTTATCTATTGTTAGGTATTTAGATTGATGATTCTATATCTTGGCTATTGTGAATAGTGTTACAATACACATAGGAGTACACATATCTCTTCCATATACTGATTTCATTTCCTTTGGATATATACCTAATTGTGGGATTAATTGATGAATAATATGGTCATTCTATTTTCTTTCTTTTTTTCTTTTTTTAGAGATAGGATCTCGCTATGCTTCCCAGACTAGAGTGCAATAGTGTGATCATAGCTCACCGCATCCCCTGGCCTCTTGGTCTCAAGTGATCTTCCTGCCTCAGTCTCCTGAATAGCTGGGATTACAGAGGCATGCCACCGTCCCCAGTTAAAAAAAAATTTTTTTTTTGAGTTGGAGTCTCATTCTGTCACCCAGGCTGGAGTGCAGTGTCATACTCACGGCCACCCCAGCATCAACATGCTGGGCTCCAGCAATCCTTCTGCCTCAGCCTTCCAAGTAGCCAGAACTATAGGCACACACTACCACGCCTGGCTACTTTTTTATTTATTGTAGAGATGAGGTCTCGCCAAGGTGCCCAGGCTGATCTTGAATCTGTGGGCTCAAGCAATCTACTTGCCTTGGCCTCCCAATGTGCTGGGATTACAGGCTGAGCCACCGAGAAATTTTTAATTTACTTTATGTTTTTAGACACTGGGTTTCAGTATGTTGCCTAGGCTGATTTCAAACTCCTAACCTCAAGCAATCCTGCCAAAAGTACTGTGATTACATGCATGAGCCACTGCACCTGGCCCAGGTTTTTTTTTCTTTTTTCCAAACACATATGACTTCGTTTTAATTTTAAACAACTTTTATAATTGAAATGATCATATGGTTTATGTCTTTCTGTTAATGTTGTCTTTCTTCATTTGGCCTATTTCACCTACCATAATATCCTTCAGGTTCATTCATGTTGCTGCAAATGGTAAGATTTGATTCCTTCCTTTCTTTCTAGTGCTGAATAGTATTTCGTGTTTGTATGTGTGTGTATCACATTTTCTTCATTCATTCAATTATAAGCACTTCGGAGGTTTTCATAACTTGTCTATTGTGAATAATGCTGCAATTAACATGGGAGTAGAGATAATATATCTTCAAAATCCTGACTTCAGCCCCTTTGGATCTGTATCCAGAAGTGGGATTGTTGGATAAGATGGTTGTACTATTTTTAATGTTTTGAGGAAACTATACTTTTTTCATAATGACTGTTGTCATTTGCATTTCACCAACAGTGTGCAAGGGTTGCCATTTCTCCACATCCCTGCTAACACTTGCTATCTCTGGCTTAAAAAAAAAAAAATAATAATAGCTATCCTATCAGGAGTGAGGTGGTATCTCCTTGTGGTTTTGAGTTACATTTCAAATGATTAGTACTTTGAGTGCCTTTCATGTACTTTGAGTGCCTTTCATGTACTTTTTGACCCATTGTATGACTTCTTTGGTGAAATGTCTATTCAGGTCCTTTGCCCATTTTCTAATCAAGTTATTTGATTTTCTGCTACTTAAGTTGTACACATTCTTTAATAATAATACATTCCAGTTTTTGAGGACCCATCCCCAAATGGAACCTACTTATAAAAAATTGTGCATTTATTTTTATGTGTTTATAAACATTAGCCACCTTCAAAGTACTCTCTGATGTAATATGCCTTCAAGACACTTTTTCAACTGCTCAAAACAGTTTTTGAACTCATCAGTTTTGAATTCTTTTAGCATTTCTGCCATTTTTTGTTTCACCTCTTCCACATCGACAAATTGTTTCTCTTTGATAATTTTTTTCATCTGGGAAAACAAAAAAGTCACTTGAGGTGAGATCGGGTGACTAGGTAGGGTGGGGCAGAGGATCATCACTCAACGTGGTGTTGGCAGGTGCATTTGTCATGGTGAAAGAACCAGTCATCTGTTTGCCACAACTCAGGATCTTTCTTCCACAAATCATGATGCAACTTTCAGAACTTTCAGATAAAAACTGGTTGACTGTTTAATCCAGAGGAACAAATTTTGAGTGTACTGCAAGGAGCCTACCCTCAAAAAAAAAAAAAAAAAAAAAAGAGATAATCCCATTTTGGGAGGTGGTCCCTCAGTACATTCCCACCAACAATATAGAAGTTTCCCCTTTTCTTTATAGCTACACTAGCATCTGTGTTTTTTAACTTATTTATGATAGCCATCCTTACTTGTGTTAGGTGGTAGCTCATTGTAGTTTTAACTTACATTTCTCTGATGATTAGTGAGTGTGAGCATTTTTTCATGTGTTTGTTGGCTGCTTGTAGGTCTTCCTTTGAGAAGTATCTGTTCATGTCCTTTGCCCACTTTTTAATGGGGATGTTTCATTTTCTCCTTTCACACTTTGTTTGAGTTCCCTGTAGGTTCTAGATGTTAGGCCTTTGTCATATGCATAACTTGCAAGTATTTTTTCTTATTCTGTGGATTGTCTCTTTACTCCCTTGATGGAAGTCAAGAATAGCATTATATTGGTGACATTTTTCTACAAGGAAATTCAAAGGATTCACTCACACAGGATATAAATATTTGTCAAAGAAATTTCCATTCTAGGTTGACCCATTTTGCCCCATAAGATTTGAGGCCTAGCCGGGCTTGGTGGCTTAGCCTGTAATCCCGCGCCTTTGGAAGGCTGAGGTGAGTGGATTGCCTGAGCCCGTGGGTTCGAGACCCGCCTGGGCAGCGAGACCTCATCTCTACAATGAATCAAAAAATCAGCCGGGTGTGGTAGCACATGCCAAGTTCCAGCTACTTGGAAGGCTGAGGCAGAAGGATCGCCGGAGCCCAGCAGGTCGAGGCTGCGGTGGCTGGGAGCGGCCACTGCACTCCAGTCTGGGCTACAGAGTGAGACTCCAACTCAAACAAAACAAAACAAAACAAAGCATTTGAGGCCTATTGCTTAGGTAAAATTTCTATAATTGTTTTAGTGGTCAACCTAGAGAAGCTTCACACTATCTCAGGCATCTTGCATTAAAGCAAGCCCAGCACTTATTGGGCCTATTGAAGCAACATATACCTCATTTATAAATTTTACTTATCCTTTGTCCAGGCTCCTTAAGTCATGAAGGTGCATTTTTGGAAGTGATTATAGCAGCATTAGGAGAGAGAGCATCATAATTCCACACTTTTTGAACCCAGACTAGGCTCTTGTTTCAGGTTCCTTAAAAGATGGTATTTCTGTAGTGTGCTGGCTCAGAAAGTATAAACTCTCTTTCCCTTCTGGATGAGGTGAAGGACCCACATCTGAGGATTGGCTTGGGGCCCTGAACACACAACCCTGCCATATGGGATGAGGGTAAGAACAATTCGCTCTATGAAGATCATGTGGCTGTGTGCCTATGATGTGATACCAAGGTTTCCTGTAGTTCCAAAACCTAAAACCTTGTTATCTGATATACCCAGTGGTTTAGAATGGTTTATGATAATAGACCTTTGCTCAGCCTTCCTTAGCATTCCAGTTAAAAATGAGGGTCAATATTTGTTTGCCTTTGTTTGAAAAAAAAAATAATAACAGTATACTTGGACTGTAATGTCACAGGGGTTTACTGAAGCCCTGTCTTACTTTTTCCTTGGTATTATATAAGGCCTTAAGGCTCTGCAGTTTTCATGAAATTCTACTATCATTCAGCATGTAGATGATCTGTGGTTATGCTCGTCAATAAAGAGGACTCTGAAAGCAACTGTTTCCTTTTTTTTTTTTTTTTGAGTGACATTCACATGACAGCTTTCCTACTGGAATGCACCCTGCATGAACCCCTGTAGCACAGGCACCGCATTTTCTTTTTGTTTTTTTGACATGCAGTCTCACTCACACACCCAGGCTGGATAGCACTGACATGCTGATCTCATTCACCGCAGACTCAACCTGCTGGGCTCATGCGATCCATCCACCTCAACCTTCCAAGTAACTAGAACTACAGGTGCGCACCACCACACCTGGCTTATTTTTTACTTATTGTA
>NW_007063097.1:94579-108290 GCF_000164805.1 Carlito syrichta | reverse complement strand
TTTTTTTTTTTTTTTGAGTTGGAGTCTCACTTCGTCACCCAGGCTGGAGTGCAGCTCACAGCCACCCCAGTGTCGACCTGCTGGGCTCCCGTGGTCCTTCCACCTCAGCCTTCCAAGTAGCCAGAACTATTGCACACTACCACACTTGGCTAATTTTGATTTATTGTAGAGATGAGGTCTTGTCAAGTTGCCTGGGCTGGTCTCGAACCCGCAGGCTCAGACGATCCTCTAGCCTGAGCCTCCCAAAGTACTGGGATTACAGGATGAGCCACTGAGCCCGGCCTGAGTTTACTTTTTATAGCAACTTACTCATAAGCGTCATAAGGCCTTAATGAAAAAAATTCAGTTTTCAAGATTAAAAAATCCACTATTTAGGACATGATTTAACTGCTTGAGAAAATAAAAACTATTAGCCGGACTCGGTGGCTCAGCCTGTAATCCCGCGCCTTTGGGAGGCTGAGATGACTGGATTGCCTGAGCCCACAGGTTTGAGACCCGCCTGGGCATCGAGACCTCATCTCTACAATAAATCAAAAAATCAGCCGGGTGTGGTAGCGCATGCCTGTAATTCCGGCTACTCAGAAGGCTGAGGCGGAAGGATCGCCGGAGCCCAGCAGGCGAGGCTGCGGTGGCCGGGAGCGGCCATTGCACTCCAGTCTGGGTGACCGAGTGAGACTCCAACTCAAAAAAAATAAATAAATAAAAATAAATAAAAAATAAAAACTATTCAAAATTTTACCCAGCTTACAATCAAAGACAATTAAAAGGTTGTTTTGGACTTACAACATACTGTTTATCCTGGGTCCCAGATTTCTCTTTAATGGCCTTACCATTGAATGAGCTTACTAGGAACTCCAGACCTCCTGAAGACAGTCATGAGAGCTTTTAATAAAATGAAATTGGTCTCCAACTTTAGGACTTCCAAATTATAGTAAAGCTGTCACCTTGTTTCTTTTTTCTTCTTCTTTTTTTTTTTAGAAAGCAGGATTTATTGAGAGAACAGAAAAGCTCCCACAGTGGGAGGGGACCCAGAGAGGTTGCCATCACCTTGTCTCTTCTTGATTATAACAATCAAGCATAAGGAGTTCTTACCCAAGAACATGGGGGAAAACATAGACCCATTGCTTCTTATGTAACCAGCAATTAGACACAGTAGCTATGCTGGGTTTCCTTCCAGGAAAATCCATAGGACTAATTTGTGGATGGCTTTAGCTCTAACAAAAAAAGCAGAGCAGCTCTTGGTATTGTAGGGGCAATGTCTAAAAACAAGGGAACGATTATACTAATGCCATTTTCTTTCTGTGTTCCTAGTGATAGTAACCCTGAAACCCCAAAGGAAGAGTAGAAAACTGTCCTTGATATTCTAAACATCATTGCTACTTGCTTTCCTAACCTCATTGAAAGCAATACCCTAGCCTTTCCAATTTATAATCTAACTGCTACCAAATATATAAAACCTATCTGAGTGATAACTGCAGGTGCTATATTATGTTCAAGACCCTCAAGACCCAGGGACTAGTTATGTGTGTACAAGTAATTGCTTGTATAATGCCACTGGATTAAATTTTCTATGGTTCCTTCACACTAAATGTGGTTATGCATCCTTGCAAGGTATTTTACAAATGTACCATAAAAAGGAAGTTTTATACTGGGCATTGTTCAAGAGCTGTAAAGACAAGTTTAACTGACCCATGCTCAGACACCACTAGGTGGCCCTCTTTTCCAAGTCAAAGGGCCTGTTTTGGGTCTGATAAATTTGCTTACCACAGTCAGGGGCCACACTGGTCATAACTGAAATAGATGAAGACAAGCTGCTTTCCACTGAAGAAAGATTTCAGTGAGGTTGAGGGCTCACTCTTGGTGGTAATAGGTACCAGTTGTATAAAATTTGAAACTGATATATAAGTTGGGACAAACTTGGATTTTGTGGCCAAAACCTGACATCCCAAGAATTCATATGGGTAGAAAACACTCTCCAAAAGGTGTGTGATATATGTGTTTAACAGAAGTACTGAATGGGACATGATAAAATTCCAGAGCTTCTCCTTGCTTGTGTTAGGGACTTGTGCATGATGTTAAAGCCGAATGTTGTATTCCTCTTTCCCCTGATTTTGCTACTACAGAACAGTAAATTTAAAAGATGGCTGATACTATGGCTTCTTAAGACACTGACAATAAATATGCTAAACATTTATCAAGAAAAAGGGACTCATGATGTGTTTATGGTAGCAATGAACAGTTGGCTTGCAGTCTTCCTTAATAGTGTATGACAAGCTTGGTTTTGTTTTGTTTTGTTTTTAAGTTTTCATAATCTTTTTTTTTTTTGAGTTGGAGTCTCACTCTGTCGCCCAGAGTGGAGTGGAGTGCAGTGGCCGCTCCCGGCCACCGCGGCCTCGAACTGCTGGGCTCCGGCGATCCTTCCATCTCAGCCTTCCAAGTAGCTGGAATTACAGGCATGCGCTACCACGCCCAGCTGATTAAGTTTTCATAATCTTTATATCTCCTTTAACGGGTCTTCAGGTTTCTGTGATTTGTGTTACCGTGCTAACCACAAACATGGATACCTCTTTAAATCTGATTATTCTAAGGCAAATCCTGGTCTGTAGTCACAGTCACACCCTTGGGCAATGACTGTGGCCAAATTGAATTCAAGTGTGGTTAAACTGTCTATGTTGCATAAATTTTGATTTTTAAAAATATTTTATTCAGTTTAGTTTGTAGAGACCTCTGTTAAGCAATATATGTAAGTCTCTTGGTATTATCCTCCTGATAGTCATTATGAGGTCTGGACAAGTTTGTGAACTCATCCTAGAAAAAGTGCTACATACCCATTGTTGAATATTGCTATGGTCACCTTCAAAGTTCTCCCCTTGGGAAGCTGTGTACCAATGCCAGTGCCTTATCCACCCATCAAAGCGATTTTGGAGCTCTTTTTCTGGAATGGCCATCAGAGCTGTTATCATATTACCCTTGATGTCCTGAATGTTCATCTAAATGTCTTCCTTTGGATATTTCCTTTATCTTCAGGTAAAGAAAAATATCAATGGGGGTCAGATCAGGTGAGTAGGGAGGGTGTTCCAATACAGTTATTTGTTTACGGCTAAAAACTCCCTCATAGACAGTGCTGTGTGAGCTGGTGCATTGTTGTGATGCAAAAGCTCCTTTGGGACCATTTTTGCACACAACTTTCTCATGCCAAGATTTTCAGTTAAGATTTTCCTAACTCTTTCTCTGTCGATGTTTATTTGGTCTGCTGTGCTTCTCAAAGTCAGCCAACAATTTTGACCACAATTTGATGAATTTGTGCAATGTTTTCATCAGTTCTGCTTGTTACTGGCCATCCTAACCTCTCTTCATCATTGATGCTTTCCCTCCCCTCAGAAAAACATTTAATCCATTTGTACACTGATGTTTTCTTCATGGTTTTATTCCCATAAACTTGGACTAACATGTCCCTGATTTCACTTCCACTCTTGCCAAGTTTAACAGAAATTTAATGTTTGTTGCTCTAATTCACACTTTGACATTCTCATAATGGCACACAAAAACATGCAACAGTAATAAATAATGCACTCAGCAAGACACCACCACACACAGACATGAACACACCTGTGAGACACTGACATACCATGACTATGAAACCTCATGGGGGGGGCACAGCTCATCAACAAGGGTATCTGCATAATGAACATTTGTATACTTAATCCTGAATTGTACCCCACATCTTTAAAATTAAAAATTAAAAAAAAGAGACCTCACCAAATTGTACAGTGTTGGCAACATAAGCTCATGGTGGCAAGTTTGCAAACTTAATTGTCAGACCTCATATAAATCTTCCTAGTGCACTGTATTTTATCAAGGGTCTTAATGCAGCCATCCATTGCTTGTTACATGACATCACTATACCTAGAACAGCAAGAATGTGAAGAAGCATTTGAATAACCTACCGTTGTGACTTGTGAATTCCATACTGACCAAGCAGGTCTATTATGATTGTGAAAAAGTTGTGTCAATTTCAAGGTTTTTATCAATCTCTCAAAATTGAGAGGCTGACCAATACAGGGGAATTGTTAAATAAAATAAGCAGGAGACCATTGACCTGACACTGTCTCCATACTATGAGTTTCTATGTAACAAACTGCAACTTAACTTAGTACACAAACAAATCAAAACCTAATTTAGGAGTATATTTCTTGAAACAGACAGCTGGATCTCAGCCAAGCATAATCAGCTAAACTTCAGTCAATCCCAGAGAGCCAACTGATCAGACCATGTGCAAATAAGGCACATACCTAACTATAATAAATCCAGTTATTTCTGTACTTTATTTCTGTGTCTAGGCTATAAAAGCTCACTGCTCGTGTTGCAGAGCTGAGTTCTCTGAGCATTTTGGTTGTGAGTGCTGTACAACTCATAAATCACTTTTTGCTCAGATAAACTCCAGTAAATTTAATTTGTTGGCTGGGCTTGGTGGCTCAGCCTGGAATCCTAGCACTTTGGGAGGCCGAGGCAAGTGGATTGCCAGAGCCCATTGGTTTTAGACCAGCCCGGGCAACTTGGTGAGACCTCGTCTCTATAATAAATAAAAAAATTAGCTGGGCATGGTAGCACACGTCTGTAGTTCCGGCTACTTGGAAACCTGAGGCAGAAGAATCGCCAGAGTCCAGGAGGTCGATGCTGGGGCAGCGCAGCCTGGGCGACAGAGTGAAACTCAAACCATACCACACCAAAGTTTTTCTTTTAACACTTCCAAACTCATTCCATGAGGCAAGGATGACCCTGACACCAAAGTCTGACAAAGACTCTACAAGAAAGAAAATGGGAAACATTCCTCATGAATATTAATGTAAAAATTTTCAAACAAATACAAATAAACCTTAGTTCACAGCATACTAAAAGGATTATACATTGTGGTGAAGTGAGATTTATCCCTGAAATGCAAGGAGAGTTGAACATATAAAATGCAGTAAATAAATGAGAAAAACAAACTATGAATACAAAATAACTACTTGAATATAATAAAGGCCATATGTGAAGAATCAAGAGGACCATCATACTCAATGGTGAAGTATAAAAAACTATTACTCTAAGACTGGAAACAAGACAGGATACCTGCTTTTACCTCTTCCATTTAACATAGTATTGGAGACTGGTGTGGTGACTCACACCTGAAATTTCAGTGCTTTAGAAGGCTGAAGTGGAAAGATTGCTTGAGGCCAGGAGTTTAAGACCAGCCTGGGCAACATAGCAAGACCTTGTCTTTAAAAAGGAAAAAAAAAATTAACTGATAGAATAGCACACATTTCTATTCCTAGCTACTTGGGAGGCTGAGGTAGGATGGTAGTTTAAACCTAGGAATTCACAGTTGCAGTGAGCTGTGATTGCACCACTGCACTCCAACCTGGTCAACAAAGTGAGCCCCTGTCTCTAAAAGAAACAAAACCAAAACACAGTATTGGAAAATCTAATCAGAGTATTTACGCAAGAAGAAAAAGAAATAAAAGGTACCCAAGTGGGCAAGGAAGAAGTAAAATTATCTCTGTTGGCAGCTGACGTGATCTTAT
The DNA here is from genome assembly GCF_000164805.1 of Carlito syrichta. Lineage (NCBI taxonomy): Eukaryota > Metazoa > Chordata > Mammalia > Primates > Tarsiidae > Carlito > Carlito syrichta. The sequence goes on along the minus strand of NW_007063097.1, from coordinate 102,726 downwards.
ATGTAGAAAATTCTGGAAACTATGCACACACCAACTGTTTGAACTCGTACATAAAAAAAGTGGAAGGATACAAAATCAATACAAAAATCAGTTGCATTTCAATACACTAACAATGAATAATCAAAAGGAGACTAAGAAGGCAATTACATTAATAGTAGCATTAAAACAATTTAGGAATCAACCAATAAGGCAAATGAGTTGTACACGGAGAGCTACAAAATATTTCTGAAAGAAATTAAAGAAGATACAAATAAAAAGTGACATCTCATGTTCCCCTCAGTCTCCAAGCTGTCTTGAACCTTCTGCCTTTCTGTGCTCACACCTCTGTTCATCTGCTTTAAGTGGCTTTTCTTTTCTCTCTTGCTATATCTTTTTCTTAGACTCCCCCCACCCCAGTAACTCTTCTTAGACTATCTGCCTCATTCATATTCATTTGGGAACTAAAAATTCCTCCACTGCTTAGTATCCCCAATATTGGGAAAAGCAATTCTGGAATAAGAACCAGTGCCATCTCCCTCCAGAGATCTTGGAGGTAGCTAAAGAAACTTAAGAGGCAGCCACAGCCCTGGGTCAAGATATTTTTACTCAAATATTTTTAGAGACACCCACATTTCTAGGTTGTAGTCATTCCCAGTCAGAGCACCTTCAGCCTCAAAACCCTGGGAGTTTTGAGTGACTGTCTTCTCTCCTTGCTGAGCTGAGTGATCCTGAAATGTGCCTTTGCTCTGAGAAGGATGGGCTTGGGTGTCTCCTTCAGTAGCCAGAGAGGATAGCATAGCTCTCCTTTCTCCTTTCTTTCATATACATCATACTGCTGATCCTGTGTGGTTTTCTATGTCAAGGAGAAATGAGAGCCTGTATCTCATTTAGTTTAACAAGGAAGTGAAGGAATCAAACCACAACTCTCAGATTGTAGTAGAAACGTGACTCTAATGTAATGTTCAAATCTAACATTTACTATTTATAAAAAAAATTGCCACTTCTCTGTAGGTAAATAGAATCTGTGTAAGAGCTGTCAGAGAGTTGGGGCAGGGCCTTACCCTCTTCTCTTGGCCTTCAGGAGATCCTAGGAAAATGTTTACAGTGTTCTTAACATCAGAGTCGGGGGAGATCAGCACCTCCAGTGCCCCAGCTGTACCCTGCTGCTGTGGAACTGGCTGCACTTGAGATAATCGCAGGAGTTTGTTTTGCCATGACATCGGATGCATGCTGTGGTGGGACCAGGTGGCTGAATGGAAAAGCTGGAGACCTTGGGGCCCTCCCTTGGAATCACAGACCAGTCTTCCCACTTCAGCTGCACAGTGTGCTCCAGTGCTTGACCAACAGTACCCCCATTTGTCCCTGCCATTGTGAGTAATCACTTAGCATCACTCCACAAAGAAGAAAATCATGTTCCATAGATATGCGGTAGCCCCACCCAGTTGTATGCATTGGTGTAATCCCAGTACCAGCTATCTGAACCCCTAAGCCCTTGCTTAGTCTGCAGCTTTGATGAGATCTTAGACAGTTCACCCCTGCTGATTGCACACTCACTTTCTCCTAGGCTTGATGGCCATGGTTTTTTGGCCTTCATTGTGTTGCTGGACAACTGGTACTAAGATTCTAAGTTGCAGGACAGGTTGTAATGCAGGACAAGCAGTTGTGAGGCTACCAGGAGCCACAGCTCTCGTCTGCCTCCCAGTGTCTGACAGCAGCTGGAGTCTTGGGGGCACCCGTGGTCCCTATGCAACAGGACCTGATGGTGATCAGGGAGCCATGGCAGCAGGCTCTCTGCAGCGAGCCACAAGGGAGAGTCTGCCCTGTCTTCGCCCAGCTCTTGCTCAGTTCTCACTCCATGGTTAGAAACCAGGATCCAAATTGCTCTTGCGGTTGAAGGTTACAGTTATTTAAAGTCAACTGGATCTGCTGAATTACTTTGAATTTCTTAGACTAGAAGGCAGCGCATGGTTCTGACAGTGTTTATGTGATTCATGCTAGAGGGGCCTTGTGCATGGTTTTTGGAGTGGCCAAGGTGACAGTCTCTGTGTCTTTGCTCTTATGGACCTCCCTCCTCCCTTCCAATCCTATCCAGACCCAACCTGGTCAGACTTGGAATCAGTCCCTTCTCCAGTAGGTTGTTCTTGACTCTAGTCCCATACTCATGCTGGTTTCTAGCGCTGGTGCTGTCACTGGTGCCACCTCTGGAGCAGTCGTTGGCCCTGACTCTAGAGGTGGTGGTAAACATAGTGCTGGAGGGTTGGCCCTAGATTTGGCACTGGTGCTGTTGCTAGCTTGAGAGTTAATGCTTGAGAAACTTGTGTGTCAATGTCCGCATAGAGATGGAAAATGAGAAAGATTCACGAACATAAATCAATCTCTACTTGCCTCTAGAAACACAGAACAGATCCCAGGGAAGTCTTAACCCATCAACATTACTCCCCAAAAGTCTTCTAGACTACAGTACACCCTCTGGCTCTGCCCCAGTGCACTCCAGATGTTCCACCTGGGCAAGGAGAAGGTGTTCATGATTCTCCAGAAATAGCATAAAACACCTAGAAATTGGATACCTCTAGGTATAACCTTATCAGTCACAATTTTGGTTATTTTTCTATTCACACAAGTAACCAAATTTTCTTGTCAATTGTATTACTATAAACTCTCATCAGATCTTTAGCCATGGCAATTCTTAGTCTTTTGTCATCCTGAAACAGTTCATTGTTTTACTCTGATGCTTTTCTAAAGCATTAGCAATTGCTGTGTCTTCAAAGAGATTCATGGAAAAGAGTATGACTAGTTCAGGTTTCTGACAACTTTAACATCCTTTCATTAGACTGGGTAAGAACTTCCAGAGCTCTGATGAAGAAACTGATTGGTCATGGAGCTGCTAATCAAACATCAAGCAGAACAAGAATTAGTGACATGGGAATGAGTGAACTGATGAGGAAGAGTTATAATTTTCTTAAATGATAGGTTTGTTTAAAACATTGCTGGTTAGGGTTAGGTTCTTTAATGTTTTGTTTTCCAGACTTAAGGTTTTTCTTTTTTTTTTTTTTTCTTTTCTTGTAAGCTACCTATGGCTTACATTAATTTGGTAAAGTATACACTTATGGGCAAAGATGAAACAATTATATTTTTCCTTGTCTGATCACACTAAATCAGAAAATATTAATGAGTATTCTTATTTTCATAGCAATACTGTTATTTGCATACACTCAACAAGAAACTGTTCTCCTTATAACAGGACATAGTTGGGAACATTTGTTGTAGCACCATGACTTTAAGTAGAATACTGTATTTGAGAATGTGCAAAACACAAATATGGCCAGATAGTTTTAAACTAAGGTTGACTTTGTGGAGCCAATAGAGCCCGTTGAGGGGAAAAAAATGGTCTGATACTTGGCTTTAATGGTTCCCCAGCCTTAAAAGTTGAATGACAAATGCCTAGAAACCATAACTATTTTGATGTCTTCAAGAAGAGGAATTACCCCATAGTTATTGCAGGCAAAGTCCGATGCTAAGGATGGCCTCCTAGCCTGGAGAGGTTTTTAATAGTCCAATCTGGCCAGATGCGGTAGCTCACGCCTGTAATCCCAGCACTTTGGGAGGCCAAAGTGAGAGGATTGCCTGAGCCCAAAGTTTGAGATCAGCCTAGGCAACTTGGGACGATCTCATCTCTACAATAAATTTTTAAAAATTAGCTGGGTGTGGAGGCACATGCCTGTAGTGTCAATTACTTGGAAGGCTGAGGTGGAAGGATTGCCTGAACCCAGCAAAAAAGTGTGTATGGCCGTGCTTGGTGGCTCAGCCTGTAATCCCAGCACTTTGGGAGGCTAAGGTGAGTGGATTGCCTGAGCCCGCAGGTTCGAGATCCACCTGGGTGACTTGGTGAGACCTCATCTCTACAATAAATAAAAAAATTAGCCGGGCATGGTAGCGTGTGCCTGTAGTTCCGGCTACTTGGAAGGCTGAGGCAGAAGGATCGCCGGAGCCCAGCAGGTTGAGGCTGCGGTGGCCGGGAGCAGCCACTGCACTCCTGTCTGGGCAACAGAGTAAGACTCCAACTAAAAAAAAAAAAGTGTGTATGACCAGTCAGTATACTTACTGCACTTATTTAAATAATCAGATCAAATGTAATAGAACTAGGTCTAGTTTACAAACAAGTTAGTATTATTTTGGTTTTTTTTTGTAGAAATGGCGGTTACTGTAGATAGAAATTATGTTTCAGTAGAAAACTATAGTCTACTCATTAATAGAGTATAGTTCTGTTTATTGTCTTTGAGATTTTATTATCTATCTATAAACTATCTTTTCCTGGAAGCCCTACATGTTGGAGATGAATGATTGAATGATCTGATCTAAGTTTCAGAAGACAATCTTCATGCATGCTGATGCATGGACCTCTCAGGGAGCTCACTGAAATGCTAGAGACTGCACACTGGGAATATATGCTTCAAACGCCAAACTAGAAATCTTGACAGCTGCCCTCTAGACTCAAAGACTGACTTTATAGTTTGTTATAGCCAGTTACCTACCTACCTACCTACCTACGTCTCTCTCTTTCTTTCATTCACTCTGTCCCTTTCCTTTCTCTCTCTCTGTCTCTTTCCTTCTTTCTCTCTGTCCCTTTCCTTCTCTCTCTTTCTCCCCATCCCTTCCCTTCCCCTCCTCCCTCCCTACCTCCCTTCTCTCCCCATCCCTTCCCATAGGTCCCTGGATAGGGAACCTACTCCACTGTCCTGACATGAATTTCCTGTCATCATTGTAATTTCCCTGGTGCACTAAAGGGTATTTAATGCATGTTCACACCCATCAATGGTAGGCCACATTGCCTCACTGTGTTTACAAGGACAAAAATGAGAAGAAAAATGTTTTCACTAAGCCTGATGTCATGACTTCCAAGCTCTATGTCAAGACAAAAACAAATCAGCCATGATGGTGACAAAGAGTGGCAGTTATGCCAGAGTTTTGGTCAATCTTTCATGAATGAGAGGGTGACCAAAGGAAGGAATTGACAAAATAATTGAGAGTTCATTAGGCTGAGATGGCTGCAGCATCTTGATTGTCCATCTAAGCAAACAAAACCCTAACTCAAGGTAAACAGTAAAAAAACACAAGCTTAACCAACTAGAAACTCAACAAACGTCTAACTAGGAGTTGTCACTTTAATCAATGACATATTTTATTTGTTTTGCTTCTGAAAATAACCTCATAACATTTTCCCTTTTTGCCTTCCCAGTGGATCATTGAACTGCTTGTGGTCTAGTACTGTATGATTCATGAATCACTAAATGCTCAAATGCATTCTTTAAAATGTTAATGTGCCCAAGTTTATGTTTCAGAATGAGTGGATGTGGCTGTATTCCATAAATATTTATATACTATGAAATTTGAACTTCATATAACTTTCACATCTCTCTCTCTCTCTTTCTATATATACATATATATATTATATATATATGTTGTTGGTAGCCATTTTAATTGTAAAATCTGTACATAACGCATAAGGTCAAACAGAAATAGGTAGTGTCAAATTTAGCCTCTAGCCACAGTTTGCAGACCCATGAGCCAGATTAGGGCATAAGATGTTATGTTTTTTTAAAAGGATGGGGGGGGCGTTTGGAGTGAGAATTTAACAACAGGTGTGATGTTGGGCACGGATGCTGTGAGTTAGGGAACTTTTAAAAAAGAAGAGATTTCTTCTTAAAGGCTTGAGAGAGAGAGAGAGAGAGAGAGAGAGAGAGAGAGAGAGAGAGATGACCCTGACAGAAGTCAGAGCCACTTGAGAGCCTACGTTGACTCCTAGAGTTGATTCTTTCTTCTTTTGGATCCCAAACTTAATCTTCCTGTCAGTGACATCAGTGGAACATAGAATGGTCTAGAGATGGGACTTAGGGAATAGCTGGACCAAGAATGTGTCCTTGGGCAGACCGGAGATGCTGCCTCAGAGGAGGGAGGATCATGAGCCAAGATGGTGCTCAGGCAGTGGTGAGTAGTCCTTGAAATGCAGGACCTCCACTGGCCAGCAAGGAAGAAATTCTCACTCAGGGAAGTTTGGCCCTCAAGGCTCCTCCTCGGGGTTCGTCATCACAGAAATCATATAAAGGCCTGGAGAAGTAAATGATGTGGCAGAGCTCAGATCTTTTCAGCTCCTTCCAAGATGCCAGTCGTGGGAGACATACCAGAGTGTGCTGTTGCTGCAGTGTGTGCTGTTGCTGAGACAAGGAACAGCATTGGCAGAAGCACAGCCTGGAAAACCAGATGGGGTGGGGAGCACCATCTGCGAGGCATCCCTGAGGGGGATGAGGGATGGGCCACATGCAGTCATCTTCCCTGAAAGCTCAGCATGGTGGTTTGTGAACCCAGCCAGGATTCAAATTAAACAAAAACAAAAACAAAAACCATTGACCCATATTTTCCATCAGAAACAAAAATAAACTTAAACCAGAGTGTAGATCCAAATGTAAAACCTTAGGCTACAAAACTTGTAAAGATGGAAAATTGAGCTCATCTTGGTCATAGAAATAGCTGATGTCCCCCTGAGCCAGGTCTTGACTGTGTGATGAGTCCCTGGAGTGAAATGGGTCTGTAAGACAGCGTGCATGAGAGACAGACCCACAGACTGGGGGCAGGTGGGTATGGAGCATTTGCCTCTGATAGTTACCCCGCCCCCCACAGGAAACTCCACAGTCTAGGGGGTGGGTGGGAACATACTCGGCATCTGATTTTGAGTATGGCTGGTGAGAAGGAGAGCCAGAAGCAGGTGCCATGGGAAAGTGTAGTAGGTGACTGACCAAGTGGGGTGAGTGTCCCTGTGCAGTCCCATCTGAACTGGGTCCTGAGAGTGCAAAGTGGGAAGGAATGAATGTTCCAGAAAGAATATCCCAGAGGTCTGGAGCAGAGAGAGCAAGAGGGGTGGCAGATTTAGTGCCCCTTTTGTCAGAAAAAAACCCCATCCTGGGCCTACCTGGGCACCTGGACCTCAGTTCCAGGTGCAGAGTCTTTGTATGTCACTTAAGTTCTGTGAGTTTTAGTGGCTCATTTCTGCCTCTTGCTTTGAAGGTGACTGCCGGGCCCAGGTGGTTCACCTCAATAAGCTCTTGGATAAACTGAGGTAGCAAATGCAAGAGGAAACAATAAAGTGTTACCTGGACAAGACCAAAGATTTTCTGAAGAACAGAAAATTCAGGTAGGCTGACCAGACCCCAAAAGGCAGAAGATCACAGCAGCCTGCTTAAGGGCCCAGGGGCATACCCAGTAAGCCTAAGGTGAAGAGTTTGATTCTGACTTTGGAAAATGTTGTGATCCTTTGCAGCTCTGCTCTCAGCCAACACAAATTCTTTCAGGGAGAATTTTTACAAGTTTGTGGAGGAAGTTCCAAGACAATGTAGTTTAAAGATCAAGGGCATGGGCTTTCCTTTAATAATTTAAACATACATGCTCTTTGTTAAAAACACAGTCGATGTATACAAACATGTAGAAATGTTCTCTTCATTCCTGCAGAACTGTTTATGAATCTATATATTTGTATATATTATATATCTACACACACAGATATATAGTGTTGTTTAAATACATGCTGAATCGTACTATGCAGCTTGTTCTGTAACTGCAAATATATTTCAATTTTAAATGAGCATGAAGAATGTATTAATATGGATGCTTCATAATGACTTAACCACCCCCAATTGATTACCTATTTTTATTTGTTCCAATTTGTAAATATTACTAACAGGTCCTGTGAGCTTCCTTCTATCTTTGTGCCTTTGTACAACTAATTCTATAAGTACTTACTGTAGAAATGGAATTGCACTGACAAATGATCACAGTACTTAGATTCTTGAAACAGAGATCCCTGTTCAAAATACTAATAAATGCTTCTTATGCCAACCTTCTAAATCAAGTGGTCCTTTCATCTAGTCCAATTTTAAAAATTAAGCAAGGAAAAACAAAACAATACTTTTCTCCATTCTTTGGTCCAGAGCTGTATTAACAAGTGAAACATTATAAGGAAAATTAGTTTTAGCTGGAAAAAAATAATGTAGGCAACTGAAGGAAAGGATGAAAAATACTCAGCCAGGCGTGGTAGCATGTGCCTGTAGTTCCAGCTACTTGGAAGGCTGAGGTGGAAGGATCGCCGGAGCCCAGCAGGTCGAGGCTGTGGTGGCTGG
>NW_007063097.1:58990-94195 GCF_000164805.1 Carlito syrichta | reverse complement strand
TCCTTCCTTCCTTCCCTCCCTCCCTCCCCTTTTTTTTCCCCTCTTAATTATATGGATATACAGATAAAGAAATTGATATATTATGCAAAGTATCTTGTTCTGCTTAGCATACTTACCATAAAAAATTTATAGAGAGGAAAAAAAATCAATGGAGAAACTAAATTAACTCACAATCCCACCAATAAAACTTTTCCTCCCTTAACTATCATAGTTCTGGTCCTTTATATGTGAGATTATGTGTGAGATTGGACATTTGTGTTTGGCATTTGGATGGCGATTTCGTTATCCTCCCAGTTCAACAATGTAACAGCTGGAAAGACCTATGACCTATGACAGGGTCACCTGGTTAGTCCACCCTTCATCTTTAGAGATGAACAAGAGGACAGAGAGACAGAATGGAAAACCTCAGCATCATTTCTCATCTTTACCCCTCACTCTTTACCTTGAAAATATCTTTGGAACTTGATCCTTTTCCTTCCTGTACCAACAGCCTTCATCTGACTTTTCCATAATCCTTAGGACAAAAAACAACACGAAGCACCACAAAGGCTAGTACTCATTGTGAGAATTTAATTCCCTCAATAACTCTGAGAAGGAAACCATAATTAATTCATTTTACAGATGACAAAACTGAAGCTTAGTAACTTGGCCAACATCTCTGAGATAGGAACTAATAAAATGCAGGATATGAATCCAGATGCTGTAATTCTAGAACCTTTAGCCAATTCTAATGCCTACTAGAAATAACCAGAAATAACCTTGTAAATAACCAGAAAAATAAGAGCCTGAATTCAACTGATTAGCTTTGTGTGTTGAAGCATAGATTCATACGTAAAAGAATGGAGATAATACATTCCCAGTAAATAGAAGTAATAATAGCCTAATAAATTATTCACAGTGAACATACCCAGTCACCAGTACTTACAAGAAATAGAACATCATCACCCTTCAGGAGCCCCCACATGCTTATCCCAAGTTACTGCACTCTCTTCTCTGATAATAACAATATTCTAACTTGTGAATTTGTTTAAAAAATTTGTTTAAGGCTGGATGCATTGGCTCAAACCTGTAATCTCAGCACTTTGGGAGGCCGAGGCAAGAGGATTGCCTAAGCCCAGGATTTCAAGACTTGATGAGACCTTGTTTCTACAATATATCAAAAAATTAGCCAGGTGTAGTTACAGCTACTTGGAAGGCTGAAGCAGAAGGATTGCCTGAACCCAGCAGGTCGAGGTTGTGGTGGCCGTGAGTGTGCCATTGCACTCTAGCCTAGGTGACAGAGTGAGACTCTGACTCCAAAAAAAAAACAACAATTTTTTTGTTTAAACAAAGCCACGCACAATGTACTCTTTTGTCAAGGTAATTTATTATGTGTATTTTTGAATGTAGTTATAGTTAATTTTTATTTTTTGTATAGTATTAATTATATATGTATATATACACAATATCACTTTTTTTTGGACATCTTACATTTTGCTTATTATATTATTGATGCACATTTGGATTGTTTCCAGTTTGGAAAAATACCAAATAATGTGGTGGACATTCTTTTGCCTGGTGAACATATGTAGGCATTTTTGTTGGGCTTATGATCCGAATTATTGAGTCACAGAGTGTGTGTATTTCCATCTTTAGAAGATGCCACCAAAGTGTTTGGAACAGTTTATACACACAGCAGCTTATGAGAAATCCAGTTGCTCTATATTCTCACCAATACTTAATATTTTTGTTTTAATTTTAGCCATTGCATAAAATCACATTGTAATTTCAATTTGCATGTTCCTGATGAGGGATGGGGCGAGTGATTCTGGGATGCACTGGGCCATTTCACTCTCTTCCTCCCCTACCGCTATCAGTCACATGTATCAGGGACTCAGAAACTGGCCTGACTAGTTTAGCAACAGAGAGAAAAGCTGCAGTTACAAGAACCTGCCACAGGATAGAGCGTTTCTGTCTCTCACTGAGTAAAAAGAGTTCTGACAAATGAGGAAGGACGGAAGAACAAGCTACTCTCAGAATTTTAAAGAGACAGTGTACAAAAAAAGCAGCCAACAGAGTGCAAACAGTGGAACCCCCCCAGCCAGTGACAGACACAGAAATCAGGTGACAGACACAGAAATCAGAGAATGGGTGGCACGAATGAAGAGAAACATGAAGTGAGACTAAAATCATAGAGGAAATAAATGTGGAGTTGGCCAATTTCAAAAAAGCCTACTCTGAAATAATGGAAATAAAGAGCTCTATCCTTGAAATCAATAACAAAGTAACACGTGTTAGGAGTAGGTTCAACCAAGCAGAGGAAAGAATCTCAGACCTTGAAGACCAAAATATGGAATTAACACAGTCTATAAAAAAATTACAAAAAACTCAAAAAGAAGGAACAAAGCCTCAGAGAGCTATGTGACTTGATCAGAAAAATAAAACCTATGCCTGATTGGTAGCCCCAAAGTAGAAAGGAAAAATGAGAACACCACAGGACAAATACTCCATGAGGTCATTCAAGAGAACTTCCCCCATCTTGCTAGAGAGAAAACCAAATGCAAGAGATTTAGAGAACCCTATCACCAAGAGACATAGTAATCCATCTCCAAAAAGTAATCATGGAAGAAAAAAAGATAGCAAGAGAAAAAGGTCAGACAACCTATTGGGAAAAACCCATCAGAATCACTCCAGACTTATCTGCAGAAGCACTATAAGCCAAAAGAGGTTGGAGTCCAATTTTTAATATTCTTAAAGATAAACAATTCCAACCAAGAATTTCCTTCCCAGCCAAGCTAAGCTTCATCAGTAACAAAGAACTAAAATCCTTCCCAGACATCTATTCCCTAAGAGAATATTCCACTTCCAGACCAGCCCTACAGGAGACACTTAAGGTGTTGAGCACAGAAAAAAAAAAAAAAGAGTAACCATGCACACCACAAAAGTACAGGGAAACACAGAATTTACAGTGTATACAGAGCACCCACAAAAATGAAAACACACACATAAACACAAAAGTTAAAAGGAAACAACCCTATAGGAGCCCTATGATAGGGATAAACTCTCATATATCAATAACCAACTTTTACATAAATGGAATAAATATACCACTGAAGAGACACAGAGTGGCAACTGGATAAATCTGCTGCCTACAAGAAACTCTTCTCACTGCAAAAGACACACACAGACTCAAGGTTGGGGACTGGAAAATGACCTTCCAGGTGAATGCAAAACAAGAAAGCAGGCATAGCTTTCTAATATCCAAAAAAACAGTCTTCAAGCCATCAAAAATTAAAAAGGACACAGAAGGACACTACATAATGATAAAGGACTCAATCCACCAGCAAGAAATATCCATCCTAAACATATATGCACCCCACACAGGAGCACCAGGTTTTACAACTACTAAGCAAATTGAAAGAGGACATCGACTCTCACACAATCATAGTAGGAGACCGAAATACACCATTAACAGCTTTATGTAGATCATTGAGGTAAAAACCAACAAGGAGATCTGGAACTGCAGCTCAACCATCAGTCAAATGGACTTAATAGACATCTACAGAACATTTCACTCAAATACAGAGTATGCTTTCTACTCATCAGCACATGGTACATGCTTCAAAATCTATCACATTCTCAGACATCAAGCATGAACAAATTTTAAAAGATCAAAATAATGCCATGCATCTTCTAGGATCACAGTGGAATCAAAATAAATATTGCCACCAGCCAGATTCAGTGGCTCATGCCTATAATCCTAACACTTTGGAGCCCAAGGTGAGAGGATTGCTTGAATCCATGGGTTCGAGACCAGCCCGGGCAACTTGGCAAGATCTCATCTCTACAATAAATAAATAAATAAATAAAAATTGTCAGGCGTGGTGGCATGTGCCTGTAGTTCCAGCTACTTGGAAGGCTGAGGTGGAAGGATCGCCTGAGTCCAGCAGGTCAAGGCTGTAATGGCTGAGAGGATGCCACTGCTCTCCAGCCTGAGTGACAGAGTGAGACTCCAACTCAAAAAAAAAAAAAAATTGCCACCAACAAGATCCCTCCAAAACACAAAGACATGGACTCTATGTAAACAGCATGCTGTTGAACGACTTCTGGGTCAACATGGAAATCAAGACAAAAAGATTTCTGGAAACAAATGAAAACAAAGACATCTAATCAGAAAATCTAGGATGTCATGAAAGCAGTATTAAGAGAAAAATTCAGCCAGGCGCAGTGGCTCAGCCTTTAATTCCAGTGTTAGGGCACAGATTGGGTGAGGGTGGATGGATGGATGAAGGGGCAAGGCGTGAGGGGAGGCGCAGCACCACTGGAGCTGGCAAGCTGGTGGTGTGCACTGGCAACCCAGAGATCCGAGTAATGCAAAGAATTGCAACACATAGAGGTGAGAGAAGAAAAGATTTATTTAACTTAAGTTCACTCCCCACAGACAGGGAGCGGACCTACATTCTAGATGAGTGTGGCCCTGTAGGCCCCCAAATCCTGGCTTAAATCCTTTCCCTTGGAGATGTTGCAATCAGGTAGACGTGACTGATGTGACTTCCTTATCAACCACCTGCAGATGTCTTGGAGATCATGTGACACAGAGACCCATTAATGTCTGTCCATATTATCATAGCCCCTAGAGAAGGGTGTGACAAGGGTTCTAATTTTCTTGCACCTTCCTGAATGACATTCCTTAGAGCTAATGGAGGGTGCACTTCCCCATATCTCCTAGGCATTCTCAGTGGGTAGCTTTGGGGGATCCTTGACTTCACTGTAGATAGGGCCCATTCTAGTAGAAGATTGAATTCCCACCTTCTTCTCCCCCTCTGAGCAGTCATAACTTTTGTAATTACAAGTTTCATAACTTTTACAATCCTAGCCCAATGCATGATGTCTTAGTACTTGTAAATTTCCTTTACTCTAGACAAGCTTGATTGTTGCTATGAGATACCTCCAATACCTAGAAGTCTGTTTCTGAAAAGACAATGTCAGCAAAGTTAATTTTACCTAAAGTATGCATTTCTCCAAAAACATACCTTCTACTTTCTCATCATTGGGTCAGGGTTTAGGCACAAAGTAAAAAATGGCTTTCAGCTCTCGGTCTGTCCTTTCACCCAGCACTTTGGGAGGCTAAGATGAGAGAATTGCCTGAGCCCAGGGGTTCAAGACCAACCTAGACAACTTGGTGAGACCTTGTCTATACAATAAATTAAAAAATAGGCCAGGCATGGTGGTGTGCATCTGTAGTTACAACTACTTGGAAGACTGAGGTGAAAAGATTAACTGAGCCAAAGAAGTCAAGACTGCGGTGGCTGTGAGCATGCCACTGCACTCCAGCCTGGGTGGTAAGAGTGAGACTCCAACTCAAAAAAAAAAGGAAAATTCATAGCATTGTATGCACAAATCAAGGAAACAGAGAGATCACAAATAGCCTAATTTCACATCCAAAGGAGCTGGGAAGGTAGGATCACCTGAATTCTAACCTCAGCAGAAGAATCCAGATCACCAAGCTAAAATCAGATTTGCAGGACATAGAAGACAAGACTATCACATAAAGGATCAACAAGACCAAAAGCTGGTTCTCTGAAAGGATAAATAAGATTGACGGTGCCCTGGTCAGACTGACCAAAAAAGAGAGAGAGAAAGAAAGTCCAGATAAACACAATTAGAAATACAAAAGGTGATAGGCTTGGTGGCTCATGCCTATAATCCCAGCACTTTGGGAGGCCAAGGTGAGAGAATTGCCTGAGTTCACAAGTTCAAGACCAACCTGGGCAACTTGGCAATAAGTCAAGAATTACAATAAGAACTACAATAAGTCAAAAAATTAGCCAGGTGTGGTGGCACATGCCTGTAGTTCCAGCTACTTGGAAGGCTGAGGTGAGAGGGTCTCCTGAGCCCAGCAGGTCAAGACTGAGGTGACTGTGAGCATGTCACTGCACTCCAGCCTGGGTGACAGTGAGATTCCAACTCAAAAAAAAAAAAATGCAAAAGGTAAAGTCACTACTGACCCTGAAGAAATTCAAAATATTACCAGAGATTACTGTAAAAACCTGCATGCAAATAAACTGGAAAACTTAAAGGAAATAGAACACTTTCTGACATCACACTATCTCCCAAGGTTGAAACAAAAAATTGAAACTCTGAACAGACCAATAACAATCCAGGAAATTGAATCACTCATAGGAAACCTACCCACCAAAAAAAGCCCCAGATCCAATGACTTCCAGATGAATTCTACAAGACATACAAGGAGGGGATGATACTAATTGAATGTATTTCAGGCAATCGAGAAAGATGGAATGCTTGCCAACTCATTTTATGAAGCCAACATCATACTGATATCCATACCTGGCAAAGACCCAACAAGGAAAGAGAATTACAGGTCAATCTCATTGATGAACATAAATACAATAATTCTAAACAGGATACTAATAAATTGGATCCAACAACATATCTCAAGGATCATCTACCATGACCAAGAACCACATGATTATATCATTAGACACAAAAACCTTTGACAAAATCCAGCATCCTTTCTTGATAAAAACTCTTGAGCACCTAGGCATAGAAGGAACATTCCTCAAAACCATAAGAACCATCTATGGCAATTCCACAGCCAACATTTGGCTCAATGGGTGGAAATTGGAAGCGTTCCCTCTGAGAACGGGAACTAGACAAGGATGCCCACTCTAATCCCTCCTGTTCAACAAAGTGTTGGAAGTCCTAGTCAGAGCAATAAGGCAAGAGAAGAAAATCAGGGGCATCCAGATAGGAAGAGGAAGTCAAGCAATCCCTCTTTGCAGACTTTATGATTTTATACCTAATACTGCTAATCAACTTTAGTAAAGTCTCAGGATACAAAATCAACATGCAAAAGATAGTTGCATTTCTATACATCAGCAACAAGCAGATAGTGCCAAATAAAAAGCACAATCCCATTCACAATAGTCACCAAAAAAAAAGAAAGAAAGACAGAAAGAAAGACCTTGGCATTCACCTAACCAGAGACGTGAAAGATCTTTACAATGAGAACTAAAAAATGCTGCTCAAAGAAATCAAGGGTGACCCAAACAAATGGAAAAACATTCCATGTTCATGGATTCGAAGACTCAATATTGTCAAGATGTCCATCCTACCCAAGGCAATCTACAGATTCAATGCAATACCCATCAAATTACCAACATAATTTTTCTCAGACCTAGAAACAACAATACAGAAATTTATATGGAAACCAAAAAAAAAAAAAACAAAACAAAACCATGAATAGCAAAAACAATCCTCAGCAAAAGGAACAAAAAAGTCTGGTGGTATCACACTTCCAGACTTTAAACTTTACTACAAGGCTACAGTAACTAAAACAGCCTGGTACTGGTACAAGAATAGGCCCATAGACCAATGGAACAGGACAGAGATTCTGGAAGCAAAAACACGATCTCTCAACAACTCGTCTTTGGCAAAGCCATCAATAACAGCCACTGGAGAAAGGAGACCATATTTAGCAACTGGTGCAGGAAAACTGGCTGACCACATGCAGAAGAATGAAATTGGACCCCTACCTATCACTATATACAAAAATCAACTGAAAATGGGTCAAGGACCTAAACGTAAAACCTCAAACTATAAAAACCCTAGAAGAAAACTTAGGAAACACTCTTTTGCATATTGGAGTAGGCAACCAATTCTTGACCAAATCTTCAAAAGTGAATGCAAATAAAAGCTAAGATAGACAAGTGAGACCTCATCAGACTGAAAAGCTTTTGCACAGCAAAATAAACCATCAAGAGAGATGGGAGACAACTCACAGAATGGGAAAAATATTTGTTAATTATGTATCTGACAAAGGCCTAAAACATCCAGTCTCTACAAGGTACTCAAATGAACTGAAAGGAAAAAAACAACCCGATTAAAAAGTGGGCAAAGAACATGAATACTTTTCAAAAGAAAATATACAAGCAGCTAAGAGATACATGAAAAAATTCTTGGCCTCACTAATCATCAGAGAAATGCAAATCAAAACTACAATGAGATGCCACCAAATTCCAATAAGGATGCCTATCAAATCAAAAACAGCAGTTGCTGGCATGGATGTGGAGAAAAGGGGACACTTTTACACTGTTGGTGGGAGTGCAAGCTAGTTCAACCTCTATGGAAAGCAGTGTGATGATTCCTAAAAGAACTAAAAATTGACCTTTCATATGATCCAGCAATTTCCTGGGAATATACCCAGAGGAACATAAATAGTTCTACCAAAAAGACACCTGTACACGCATGTTTATAGTCATACTATTCACAATGTCAAAAACAAGGAACCAACCCTACTGCCCATCAAAAGTGGAATGGATAAAGACAATATGGTACATATGCACAATAGAGTATTGTGCAACCATGTAGAAGAACCAAAACATGAACTTTGCAACAAATTGGATGAAAGTTGGAGACCATCTTACTTAGTGATCTATTGCAGAAATGAAGAATTGAATACTGCATGTTGTCATTCATAAGTGGGACCTGAATATTAATCACATTTGCACAAGGAGGGATCAGTAGTCACTGGGCACTGCCAGGGAGGGAGGGAGGAAGTGGGTGCAATGTAACAACACAAAGAGTACCTGGTCCTAACCCAGGGAAAGTGACCAGTTGGAGGCCCAAACTTCACGTGCATGCAGCCTACTTGTGGAGACAATCCTGACTTGTACTCCACATCTCTATAATAAAATAATATTAAGTTTTAAAAAAGACCACAGAACTGACTATAACATTTCAACAGATGTAGAAAAAGAACTTGACAAAATTTAACAGTCCTTCATGATAAAAACTCAATAAATTAGGAATACAGCAAATGTACTTCAACCCAGTAAAATATGTATCACAAATACGCAGCTAGCACCATACTAAATGGGGACGTTGTAAGCTTTTTCTCTAAGAGCTGGAACAAGACAAGGATGCTCTCTTTTACCATTCCTAGTCAATATAGGACTAGATATCTAAGCCGGAGCAATTAAATAATAAAATCAAAGGCATCCAGATGGCAAGAGAAGTTAAGTTGTCGCTGTTTGCAGTGACATAATCTTATTTATAGAAAATCCTAAACACTCCACCAAAAAACTGTCAGAACTAATAAAGAAATTCAGTAGACTTGGGGAATACAAAAACCAACATTAAAAAGTCAGTAGCATTTCTATAAACTAACAACAAATTATCTGAAAAAAATCAAGAAAACAATCCTAATAGCTACCAAAATATTCTTCTGAGACCGTGGGTTCGAGACCCGCTTGGGCAGCAAGACCTCATCTCTACAATAAATCAAAAAATCAGCCGGGTGTGGTAGCACATGCCTGTAATTCCGGCTACTCGGAAGGCTGAGGCGGAAGGATCACCAGAGCCCAGCAGGCAAGGCTGCGGTGCCTAGGAGCGGCCTCTGCACTCCAGTCTGGGCAACCGAGTGAGACTCCAACTCAAAAATAAATAAATAAATAAATAAATAAATAAATAAATAAATAAATTTAACTGAAAAGGTGAAATACATCTACACTTAAAACTTAAAAAAAAGAGGTAAAAAATTAAAACACAAGTGAGAAGATATTCTTTACCCATGAATTGGCAGAATTAATAGTATAAAATGTTTATATTACATAAAACAGACTGCATATTCAGTGCAATACCTATTAAAGTACCCATGACGTTCTTCACAGATATTTTTACAAACCCTAAAATTAATATTGTACTGCAAAATACACTAAATAGCCAGCCTACTTGAGCAAAAGGAGCAAAGCTTGAGGCATTCCACTACCTGACTTTGAGATATACTACAAAGTTATAGTGACTAAAACAATATGGGAGGTCTGGGTGAGAGGATTGCCTGAGCCCAGGGGTTTGAGACCAGCCTGGGCAACTTGGCGAGATCTCATCTCTACAATAAATCAAAAAATTAACTGGGCATGGTAACACACACCTGTAGTTCCAGCTATTTGGAAGATTGAGGTGGAAGAATCACCTGAGCCCAGCAGGTGGAGGTTGCAGTGGCTGTGAGTGTGCCATGGCACTCCAGCCTGGGTGACAGAGCGATACTCCAACTCAAAAAAAAAAAGGGGCCAGGTGTGGTGGTCCACACCTATAATCCTAGCACTTTGGGAGGCTGAGGTAAGAGGATTGCCTGAGCCCACTGGTTTGAGACCTGCCGGAGCTACTTGATGAGACCTCATCGCTACAATAAATCAAAAAATTAGCTGGATGTGGTGGTGCATACGGGTAGTTCCAGCTACTTGGAAGGCTGAGGTGGAAGGATCACCTGAGCCTAGCAGGTTGAGGCTGTGGTGGCCATGAGGGTGTCACTGCACTCCAGCCTGGGTGACAGATTAGGTCTCCAACTGAAAACAAAACAAAATAAAATTTTCTTTTCCACTCAAAAAATCCCCGAGTTTTCTTTGAAAGTAGGAATCTAAAACTCAATTCATGCAAAGCAGAATCTCCTAGAAACACTACAAAAGAAGGAAATATAATCCTTAGTGTGGGGTAGAAATTGTGTATGAAGTTATCCTCACCCTGGGAGACCAGATTTCTATAGTTCTCTAACATCTCATCCCTGCATAAATTCTGCTAAGCAGGGTCCAGGTCAGCCCACTTCTCCAGGGAGATGTCTGTGGCCACATTCCTGAATGGCAATAGTCCCTGAAAACACACACACACACACACACACACACACACACACACACACACACACACACACACACACACACCAAGGGGCCATAGACAGAGGTTTTAACTTGATTCCTGGTGAAATGAGAGTGTGAAGAGAACTGGTTCTGACTTGCATGTACATGTTTGAGTGCTATATTGACATCATACATGGTAAGTTTATGTATATTGTCTAGATGAAAAGTCATGGTGACTTAGAAGGTACTTTTCAACTAAATATTTATTAAGTATCAATTTTGTGAGGGAATTGTTATTGTAGTTAAGAACAGAGTCAGGGCTGACACAAATTTGGTTTAGAACTTGGCTTTGATATTTATCAGACGTAGACGGTACCTTTCACATTTTAATGGGTACAGCAGTGAACTGGAGATCTTATTGTAGTGGGAAGACAGAGAGGTCATGACACTGAGACTATTATAGGAAGTGGCAACTTTATTATGCTGGCGGGCTCGATGGGCTAACGCATCCAGGTTGAGCCCCCCAGAAGAGGAGAAGCGGGGTCTTATACCCTCGCTTAGGTAAGGGAGGGGGTCGTGTTGAGCAATTGCACATCTTCTTTGGAATTTGCAAGGTTGAGTTCAGAAAAATCAGATTTTTCAAAGAACAAAAGGTCTCTCAGGAAATGCAGGGCAAGCAGGGGCTATAAATGATAAGGAGAGCAGTTGTGAATTAGATACTCTTTCTTTTGCATTTCCATGAGAGCCTTCAGTCTCTGACCATTTGACTTTTTTCAAACAAAACCGACCCAGTGGGTCTTTAAAGCTTATCACCTGACTTTCAAATGGAAATACCTTGAACTGCTACCAGCCCCCTTTCTGCCACAGGGTTAGTGGGAGACAATCTGTCATCCGAAGTGATTGCCATTGGGCCAACTGCTGACTCCGAAGCAGTTATTCATGTGTTTCTACGTTCATTCACTCAATCATTCAAGAAATATATTTGAGCATTTGCCACATTCTGCCACATCCCCCCCTTTAGTTCTCAACCCCTTATGGGTCTAGAGCATCACCATCCTTAATCTGGTGCATTAACATTATATGGGCCGCAGTTTTTCGTTCAACAACTGTATCCACAAACTTAGACACGGCGTTCATCATTATTGGGGCTATGCAAGGGAGGATAAGACAGGATCCCACCAATAGGACTACAGATCCAATAATGTACTTAAGTCCTCCCAAACCTGAGAACATGTTTTCAAACCAATTGCCAATTTTTATGCCTTGCCATTTTTGCACCAGGACATGGACAAGCTTTCTAATATTGGTGGCTATATCAGTTATTGCTTTACTATTATCATCTATTTGCAAACAACAGTCAGAGCTATTAAATTGACCACATATTCCTCCTCCTTCCGCCAGCAGGTAGTCCAAAGCTAAGCGGTTTTGATAAATAGCTGTGCGCATTTCGGCTTGCAGGGCAACAAGCTCAAAAGCCGTGGCTGTTTGATTAGTTATAATTTCTAAGACAGCTTGTAACCTAATAATGCAGTTTAGCACATATATAGGCATATGGTATCCCCAACTTCCATCTTGTGCCCATATGGCTGGGCCATAGGTATCCATAATTCTCTGGGGTGGCCATTCGTCATCTTTCCAAACCTGGGTCCCTCCTATATTAGGAACTTGGTTGAGGGATTGAGCATCTCGTGTTTTGAGCCTTTCATAAAGGGGAATGCCTGGTTCATCCCCCCTTGGATTAGGCAGAAGGAAAATCCTGACTGGATTATTCCTATGGTACATGTGCCTTTCCATAATGCTGAGAGCTGGGCATATACAACCTTTCCACATATCCAGAATAGCCCTTCAGGGGCTTTCCAGAGGTCTGGATTTACAGAAGACAGATCTGTCCAGCTCTGACTTATAATGGGGATACCTTGAAATGGGTTAGCCTGTTCAGAGGATAGTACTGTACAGTTACTTATAGTTTGGGTGACAATAGTACATTGAGAAGATTTAGTTGCATCAACAGGTGCCCAATACCAAACAGGCCTTGTTGGCCACCAGGTCTGGTGTGTTGAATTCCAGTATAATATTCTTTTGCAAGGAGTCTCTCCTACCCATTGAGTATGAGCAGAGCCTGCTGTGCTTAAACAGTCTTCTCCAATTACTTTTGAGGAGAGTATCCACTTTTGGGGTATGTCATCTGCTCTAACAGTTCCAGAAGTGTTCCATTGGAGGAGCTGGTATGCATCCAGACTAGTTCCCTTCCAAGGCCACTCTCCAGTCATTAGGGCTCCTCCACATACCCAACAATAGGTGACACCAAGTGTCTGGGCTATATTTTCAGCCAAATTTATAAACAGATTTTGGCCTACTTCCCATGGTTGAGGGAAGGGTGTTAACTTTGACTGTTGGGTGACTGGAGGAGCTACAAATTATACAGTCTCTTTAATCAGTTTCTCAGCTTTGGGTGCAGGGGCAAGATCCCAACAAACCCAATTTGTGCTTCTGGGGGTGTTACAGGCTATGACACCAGCTTTAGTGTACTGGTAGCTTTGTTTTGATAATCCAGTAAAATATAGCTGGCCATTATGGGTGCAGATGTTTGTCAGTATAACAAACTTCTATCTGGGATGAATAGCCATGGAAAACTTTTACGTCTGGCCAAACAGTTTCTATACATTTACGTGCTGGGTATATGGGGGAAGTGTTAGATATCCAAATTAGGCAGAAATACATAAAAGCACAAGTAAACTTCCTATTGTAAGAAAGAACAGAAATGCTAGTGAAACTCTTTCCTAACATGTTCAATGGGGACAACTCTGTTAATTCTATAGTAAATTAGGTTAGTTCTATAGCACTTAAAATGACAGTTTGGCAAATGTAAGGGTTGACAAAGCAAAACAATGGCTTACCAGTAACGTCCGCTGAGTTCTTGAGCTGAATCCTTAATTTTCTGCCGTGCATTGATCAATCAGCCTCCGGTGTGTGACTGAAGCAGGGCTGGAGTATTCTCAGGTTTCTAGAGCAGGGCTGGATAAATTGGTTCCTGGTCCTGTGTCGGACTCAGTGACTTCCCGAAAGGTCAGCTTAAAGGGTGTTGCCAAATCTGTGGTACACTCCCAGTCCTGGAAGGCCAGCTTAATTCTGCTAGAATGGATCCAAGGAACTACTTCAGCTACTTTGACTGTGGTCGGGGTAGATAAAAGAACAGTAAATGGCCCCCTCCAGAGGGGCTTTAGAGGTTGTACATTCCACTCTTTTACCCATACCATATCACCTGGCTTAAAAGAATGGGCATGGGTAGTTAAACTAATTGGCAATCGTTCCCTGACTTGATAATGGATGGCATTTAGGACTGAACGTAAGGTTTGCATTTGCTGTTTTAGGGTAAGATTTCCTAATTCCTTTAAGTCTCCCTGTATGCCCTTAATGAGAGGGGGTGGCTGCTCATAAAGAATTTCAAAAGGCGAGAAGCCTGTTTGTTTGGTGGGGCTAGACCTTACCCTTAGAAGGACTATTGGCAGAAGCTGGACCCAGCCTAAATGAGTTTCTTGGCATAACTTACTTAGTTGCAACTTTAAGGTCCTGTTCATTTGCTCCACCTTCCCCGAACTTTGTTAGTCATTAACTATACTACCTCGGCTACAAATGCCGGTCCATTGTCTGATCCAATAGTGATCGGAAGTCCAAACTGGGGAATAATTTCCTTTAACAGGAGTCAGGGCACCTCAGTGGCTTTTTCTGTCCTTGTGGCGAAGGCCTCAACCCATCCTGAGAAAGTACACACAAAAACAAGGAGGTATTTGTAGCCTTGGCAGTGTGGGAGTTCTGTAAAGTTCACAATAAGATCCCCAAAGGGTGCCCCCCAACATGCTGCACTCCGGGGGAGACTTTAGGTCCCTGCCACAAGTTATTTTGAGTACAAGTTACACATTGTTCACAGATCACCCGTGCTATACTGGAGAGTCGGGAGACATAGAAGTACTTACTGAGAGAATTTACAAGAGCAGTCTGTCCGTTGTGTATCCCTTGGCGGAATTGCCTGACAGATGCTGGAGCCAATGATTCTGGAATTGCTATTCGGCCATCCTGGAATTTCTACCATCTGACTTGCAGGTAGTGTCCCATTTCGGTTCCAAATCATGTTTTCTCATCTGCCGGGTAGCTGGGGCTCCAGTTTGTCAGTGGGCTGGGAAGTAGTGCCGTGACTATTGCAGTTGTGCCAACAGTTTCTTTCGTTGCTGCCAACTTTGCTTCTTGATCTGCTCTGTGATTTCCTCTGACAGTTATCGCATTTCCTTTTTGGTGCCCTCTGCACTGTATGACTGCCACCTCCTTTGATGTCCACACAGTGTCTAGTAGCTCTAGAATCTCATTGCCATATTTTATGTCCTTTCCCCCTGAATTGATTAAACCTCTCTCCTTGTATAAGGCTCCACATACATGCAAGGTAGTAAAGGCATAATTGGAGTCTGTATAGATATTAGCACGCAGCCCTGTGCTAACTTGAGTGCTTGAGTGAGCGCAATGAGTTCTGCCCTCTGGGCTGACGTTCCTATTGGCAGGAGTTTCGCCTCGATTGTTGAGTTTAAAGTTACCACTGAGCCGGGCTCAGCCTGTAATCCCGCACCTTTGGGAGGCTGAGGTGAGTGGACTGCCTGAGCCCGCGGGTTCGAGACCCGCCTGGGCAGCGAGACCTCATCTCTACAATAAATCAAAAAATCAGCCGGGCGTGGTAGCGCATGCCTGTAATTCTGGCTACTGGAAGGCTGAGGTGGAAGGATCGCCGGAGCCCAGCAGGTCGAGGCTGCGGTGGCCGGGAGCGGCCACTGCACTCCAGTCTGGGTGACAGAGTGAGACTCCAACTCAAAAAAAAAAAAAAAAAGTTACCACTGAGTAGCCTGCAAAGTGCTCCCCCTCCTTTATGAAACTGCTTCTGTCCGTGAAGTATTCGACTTCAGGGTTTCTGAGGGGCTGGTCTGTTAAATCTGGATGACTAGAGAACACTTCATTTATGATTTTAACGCAATCATGGTCTGGCTGTCCTGGCTCTATGGGTAGTAAGGTGGCCGGATTTAGGGTCTTTACCACCTCTAGGTGAATGCGTGGGTTTTCACAGAGTATTCCCTGATATCTGACCGTTCGAGCATTGGTTAGCCAATATTGCCCCTTGTATTCCATTAAATTTATCACCGCATGAGGCACCCTGACTGTTAGATGTTGTCCCATGGTTAATTTGTCAGCTTCCATTATCAGAAGTGCTGTGACTGCCAGGGTCCATAAACAGGGCGGCCAGCCCTGGGCCACAGAATCTAGCTGTTTGGATAAATATGCCACAGGTCTATGCCATGATCCTAGCATTTGAGTTAAGATGCCAACAGCTGTGCCAACACGTTCATGCATGTATAAAAAGAAAGGTTTAGCAACATCTGGGAATCCCAGACCGGGTGCATTGGTGAGAGCCTGTTTGATCTGTTCAAAGGCTTGTTGCTGGGCCTTTTCCCATAGTAGGGGTTCCTGTTCACCCCCCTTTGTGGCTTCATAGAGGGATTTTGCCATGATGGAAAAGTTAGGTATTCAAATTCTACAGAACCCTGCAGCCCCCCAAAACTCCCGGATTTGGCGCCAGGTGGTGGGGACTGGTATCGAGCACACTGCCTGTTTCCTTTCAGGGCCAAGTTGGTGCTGGCCTTGGGACAAATGAAAACCCAGATACCTAACCTTTTCCTGGTATATTTGGGCCTTTTTCTTGAGACCTTGCAACCTGCCTTCCACAGGAGGGTGAGCAGTTGCTGTGTCCCTTGCGTACAGTTTTCTCGAGTTGGTGCTGCCAATAGCAAATCATCTATATACTGGAACAAGGTACAGTCACACTGGTGTGCTGGAAAGGCTTTTAAATCTGAGGCCAGTGCCCTACCAAAGATGGTTGGAGAATTCTTGAACCCTTGGGGCAGCCGGGTCCAAGTTAACTGTCCTTTGGTGCCATTTGTCAGGTCTTCCCATTGGAAAGTAAAGATCGACTGGCTTTTTGGGGCCAGGTGGATGCAGAAGAAAGCATCCTTAAGATCTAAGCATGTGAAGAAAGTAGCCTCAGTGGAGATTAGACCCAGCGGCGTATACAGGTTAGGAATGATGGGGTGCAGCATTACTGTGACCTGGTTTATGGCTCGCAGGTCTTGAACTGGTCGGTAGTCGTCTATACCTGGCTTCTGCACTGGCAACTGAGGTGTATTCCAAGCAGACTGACAAACCCAGAGGATTCCATAATGCAAGAGCCTTTCCAGATGCTTATGGATTCCTACTTGTGCTTTGTGTGGGATGAAGTACTGCCTCTGCAGGACTGGCCCGCCCCCTGGCTTTAATTCGACAACCACAGGGGGTATATTTTTTGCCTGCCCTGGAGGATTGTCCTCTGACCACACTCCCGGTACTCGAAATGGCAGCTCTGGGGATTTTTGTGAGGCTTCCATTAAGCTGTGGAGCTGCCATTCCTCTTCCCAGGGGATTGTGAGGGTCATAATCTTAGCCTCTGGGTCCCTTAATCTCAGAGTTTTATGTGTAAGGGAGTCAAAGGTTATCTGAGCACGAAGCTTCCCCAGGAGGTCTTGCCCCATTAAGGCTATGGGGCAATCTGGGAGATACAGGAACTCTTGTATAAACTCATGGCCGTCGACTGTGCAGTGTCATGGCATTGTAAAGGAATGTTTGACTTGACACCCAGAGACTCCCACAACATTAACCTGGTTTTGAGAGAAGGAACCTATAGGCTGGGTGATTACATAATGCTTAGCTCCTGTGTCAACCATGAAGTTCATACACTGGGCCCCTACTGTCATACTGACCATAGGCTCCTGGGGACCTAAAGATAGTAGGGAGCCCGGTCTGGCCTATTCTTGTTGCAGTCCTTCCATTGAGGCCAAGCCCATAAAGCCGCTGGGAGCTGGTGGGTCCTGTTCATAATTGGAGCCTTGTGGGCCACTTCCCTGTTGGGCTTTCTCATCCACTATTTGTTGGGGGCATTCACCTTTCCAATGACCTTCCTGGTAACAATAGGCACACTGGTTCCTCCCTAACTTTATAGGAGGTCGTGATGTCCTTTGTGTGGGCTGATAGATAGAGTTCAGGGATCCCTGGACAGGCTGAGATGTTCTGGGCCCCACTCTGGGAAACCACCAACCTGGCTGTCTTCTACCCTGACCTTTGCTTCTGCTTCCTCCCTGCGGGCCTGTTATCTGATACCCTGCAATGGCAGCAGCAAGCATGGTCATTTTCTTTTTCTGCCTGCGATCTGCCTCCTGCTGAGCCTCTTTATCCCGGTTAATGAATACTTTAGTAGCAACATCTAGCACCTGGCTGGCATTCATTCCAGCAAAACCCTCTAGTTTCTGTAGCTTACATCGGATAACCCCATGGGATTGTCCAACAAAAGTTGCATTTACCATATGCTGATTTTCTGCTGCCTCTGGATCAAAGGGGGTGTATAGTCATAAGGCTTCACAGAGTCTCTGATAGAATTGGCTTGGACTCTCCTCAGCTCCCTGGAACACCTCAGAGACCTTGCTCATGTTTATGGCCTTTTCCCCTCCTTCTCTCATGCCTCCTAGGAGGGCCTCCTGATACCGTTCAAGCATTTGCAGCCCTTGCGTGCTCTTGGGGTCACTTTGGGGTTCCTCCCCTGGGAACTGATTTTGGGCATATGACTGGGTGTTGAGTGCTCTAGCAGGGGCATGTTCCTCTAGCCATTTCACAGCCCCCTGTGTAATTCTCCAACACTCCTCAGTATTGAATAGGGTCAGGAGTAGTTGGCGGCAGTCTGCCCAGGTTGGCCTCTCGGTCTGGATAATGGACTGCATTAAGTCAATCATGGCCTGAGGTTTTTCCGTGAAGGAGGGTGTGTGATTCCTCCAGTTCAGGAGGTCTGTGGTGGTGAAAGGCTGGTACACAAATAAACATTGCCCACCTTGAATCTGGCCTTCTTGATCATAATAAATAGGTCCCCTAACCTCCCTCAGTGGCATCTGGAAAGCACTCCGGCACTCCCCTGAGGTGAAGTCAGACATACATTCTGGCAGCTGCTTTCTGGATGGAGTGTGGGGAGTCAGAACTGGTGGTTCAAGTGTGGCCTCCGATTGCTTGGGAGGTGAACTAGGCTTAGGGGTGCACTCCAATTGTGAGCCTTTATCAGTGGCTGGTGACGTGGGAGCAGGTGGCAATGGTGGGTAGATTGGAGAATAAGGTGGTGGGATTTCTGATTCACTAGCCAGCACTGGCTTATCAGACCCTGATGGGCACTTGGACTTAGCTGTTTTGAGGGCTGCCATAATTTTGCAATTGTCTTCCCAGCAAGCCTTTAGCCAAGAGGGCCATGCAAGGACCACATCCTGCCAACAGTCGATGTAAGGGAATTGGTCTGAGTGACCTGGGTCTCCTGCTATAATTCTATATACTCTCCTAATGGTTTTTCTATCTAGGGATCCCTCTGGCGGCCACCCAACCTGGAAAGAGGACCAATCTACTTCACAGAGCGTATGGAGCTTTCTCTGAGACAATTTGACACCATAACCATGTTCACAGAAACATTTGTCAAATTTCTTAAGCATACAACCAAGGGGGGTATCATTACTTTGGTTTTCACCCATTTCCTCCCCCTAACAGATGACAAGCACACACAAATGAGGGAAATGAGGGATCGGGGGATATGGGATAAAACAACCGCTTCATCCTCCTCCAGCCGTACTCCTTGCGGAGATATTTCAGACACCTCTTAGCAATTGGCAGGTTGGTATAAACCCCCAACCCAGACCGACAGAGTGTTGGGACTGGCCCTAGCTGTATGAGGTTGCCACTGACTTAGATCGGGACTCAACACTCGCTTTGGCCCTTTGGTCAGGTCGGAACCCTTCTGCTGTCCATCTCATTCACACGCATTCACACAGCACATTCTCCAACCCTCCACTCAATTCCTTGGAGTCGATGTTTTCCCCTCGAAGCAGTGTTTCCTTCACTGCCTTTCAGCCCTTTCCTTCAGGCTGGAGACTACTCGCAGACTCGGGAGGTGATCAAGCTCCCCTTCTGCCACCTACTGGCAGATCTATGCAAAGGCCCTTGGTCCTACCCTTTCCATGGGATGATGCTCCTTATGCCTCTTGGGTCCCTGTTGTGCTTTCGTGGTCGGAGCCTCAACATGCCGGGAGGGACCTCCCTCCTATGGATCAAGAGGTCCACTGTGTGCCAGGTGAGATTGCCTCTCCCGTAGCCCTGGGGATCGTACCCTGACAACAAAGGAGGTGGAACACACTGTCTCCAAACTCTCCTTTTCCAGAATAATGTAGTGGGAAGACAGAGAGGTCATGACACAAAGACTATTATAGGAAGTGGCAATTTTATTTTGCTGGTGGGCTCAATGGGATAATGCATCCAGGTCGAGTTCCCCAGAAGGGGAGAAGCGGGGTCTTATACCTTCATTTAGGTAAGTGAGGAGGTTGTATTGAATGATTACATATCTTCTTTGAAATTTACAAGGTTGAGTTCAGAAAAATCAGATTTTTCAGAGAACAAAAGGTCCCTCAGGAAATGCAGGGCAAGCAGGGCCTATAACTGATAAGGAGAGCAGTTGTGAATTAGGTACTCTTTCTTTTGTATTTTCATGAGAGCTGTCAGTCTCTGGCCATTTGGCTTTTTTCAAACAAAACCGGCCCGGGGGTCTTTACAGCTTGTCACTTGACTTTCAAATGGAAATACCTTGAACTGCTACCAGCCCCCTTTCTGCCACAGGGTTAGTGGGAGACAATCTGTCATCCCAAGTGATTGCCATTGAGCCAACTGCTGACTCCAAAGCAGTTATTCAATGTGTTTCTACGTTCATTCACTCAATCATTCAAGAAATATATTTGAGCATTTGCCACATTCTGCCACATTGTTACAATGCAGACTCTGATCCCAGAGATCTGGGGTGAAGCCTGAGTTTCTTCATTTCCAACAAGCTCACTAGGGATGCCAATGCTTCTGGCCCAAGGAAAATGTTTCATCGGACACCCAGGAAGTGGCAGAGTCTGGGTTTATCCCAGTTCATCTGACTTGTAAAAAAAGATAAGAGCCTTTATTTTCCAAAGATGATATATACAAAGAGACTAAGAAGAAAGAGAGTTTCTAGATTAAATATGATGGTTTATGCACATCAGTTGGTAAATATCCCCAAGATATGTATTAATAAAGAGAAAAATAATTAACTCTATACACAGCACTTTAACCAAATGATACCTTACCATCAACTATAATAGAACAGGTTTTTAAATCATGTGCTGATATACACAGAAGGGGCCAACACCACTGTTGTAATATTGGCCAAAAAATCAAATGATAATCTGAATCTGATTATGAAGAAACATTAGCTTTAAGCAAAGTACAAGCTATAGATATCTCCCATGTTCTGTACTCTATCATGGTGTATTTAAATGGACTCTCTTTGGCATCCTAGAGAGCATACCTCTTCTAATTATATTTTATTTAGAACCTTCTGAGTTCTTCTG
Source organism: Carlito syrichta (assembly GCF_000164805.1). Taxonomy (NCBI): domain Eukaryota; kingdom Metazoa; phylum Chordata; class Mammalia; order Primates; family Tarsiidae; genus Carlito; species Carlito syrichta. Next base: position 73,050 of record NW_007063097.1, on the reverse strand, counting down.
GGCAATGACTGCATTCTGTTTAAATGTACATTTTCTTTTTTTTAATTTTTAATTTTTTTTGAGTTGGAGTCTCACTCTGTTGTGCAGACTGGAGTGCAGTGGCACACTCCCAGCCACCGCAGCCTCAACCTGCTGGGCTCCGGTGATCCTTCCATCTCAGCCTTCCAAGTAGCCAGAACTACAGGAGTGCACTACCACGCCCAGCTAATTTTTGATTTATTGTAGAGACCAGGTCTCACCAAGTTGCCTGGGTGGGTCTCGAACCCGCAGGCTCAGGCAATCCACTCGTCTCAGCCTCCCAAAGTACTGGGATTACAGGCTGAGCCACTGAGCCTGGCCTAAATGTACATTTTCTTATTTCTGTTCTGCATGGAGCTGATAGAGCATCCAGAGGAAATTTCAAGGGTATAATGTTCCCCTTTTCCACTGATATCTAAGGGCTCCACCTTATCTCCAGTAGAAATCTTGGGCAACTACATCCTCCCTTGTTCAACAGCCACAAAGGGAACATTTTAAATATTGCAGATCATAAATTCACAGTAAGAATTCTTAATGGTACATAAGAAGCCTGGATGGAGAGGATGTACAGAAGGCTCAGGTGTACAGGGGAAAAGTATTTTTCAGAGTGCCTTGAATAGCATAGGAAGAAAAACAGTGGTTGAAATAAGCTAACCACTGCCTGTGAGGCTTCAGTGTGCACATAAATCATTTGGTATTCCAGGCTCCACTCTATGTAATGTGATTCTGTAGGTTTGGAAGGGGGTCCCTGAATGGGCTTTTTAAACACATGCCCTGTTAATTATGATGCTTCTCCCCCTAGATCCATAGACAATAGCACTGAGAAAAAGTAGGCACAGCATACAGGGTCCCTCACACCCAACACTCATCACAGCAAAAATAATTTTGGTTCAACGTGAAGACTGCCAATCTCCATCCTATAACATGGCATTCTCTGCTGGCCCTTTACAGTTTACAGAGGCTGGAGCAGGCAGCAATTTCTGAGGAATTCTGCATTTGGAAAATGTGTGAACATGCATTTAGACACTGTTTTTTAAGCATGTCCTATGTGCTCAGAAGCACATTACAGAGCAGTGTGCTGGGAATCTCACAATATGAGAGTTAATCCTCGTAACACCTTGGAGTGTGAGTACTCAGGATCCAGGATTTAGATAAAGGGCCTAACTTTCCTATTTTGTCTTCCATTTCTCTTTCATTTATTTAAAAAGAAAACAGAATAAAAGTTAAATATTGACAGAAGGAAGAGATACTAGAAAAAAGTTTAAGTGTAGTTCAGAAGGATTTTTTACTGTTGTGCTTATATTTACTTTTTTACCACTTGGGAAGAAACCACTGGGTCTGTAGGAAGGAAAAATTGATTTCTGAGTGGGGTCTCTGGAAGCACTGGATTTAATAAAAAAGAAATTAAGGTCCCAAAATATATAGCTCCCAGTTATCTGCTTTTGGGTTTCAGGAAACTGTGAGCACCAGCTCTGGAGAGACAACAGGAACAACTACACAAAATGTGACCTCATGTAATTAGTTCTATGAGTGGTGAGTCGAGGGTGGGGCTGGACCCAGAGGAGGCTCAGAGGAGGGTAGACTTGGCAGGGCTGGGGCAGGAAGCAGGCCCTACAGAGAATGTTCATCTCTGTGCCCCTGGAGTATTTCCAGTCTGCCTCTCCTAAGCCTACCCAAGAGACACTTGACTCCTTGAAAGGAGGGACCCTGAGAAACTTAGATTAAACTTAGTTCACATTTTGCCTCAGCATAACCATTTGTGCTTAGACTGACATGCTTTGACTCTAGCACAGGTTAGACATAGATACATTTCCAATAGGCAGGTTTTAGGAAGTGCTCAGACATTTTACTGCAGGTCAAACTGGCAGCCTACACCACCCCCTCAGCAGATCTCCATCAGATGCAAGTCAAAGACAGCCCAACCATTCAATTCATGGCTTAGCATAATAATCTCTAAGAAACTTTCAGGCCCCTTAGCTGACTGAAACCATAGAAATGATAATAAGTCTACCTTTTTGCTAAAGAGCTTCTGAATTGATACCATCTAGCAGAACTCTTGCAGGAAAAACCCCTTCCGTTGTTTCCTCCCATCTAACCCACCACTGCAGCAGCATTCATGTGACTAACCCATCTATCTGCCTGCTGTCCATCACCTGACACCAGTACTTGCACTTACTTGCCCCTTAGTGACAATGTGGAGCCGACCACCACCCAATCACCTTAATGACCTTCCTCCATCAAAGGGAAGGATTAAAAGGACTCAACCACAAGCAGCCATTTGCTATTGCCTTGCTAACCTATGGTGTGGCCATGTGCTCTTTGAGCTATGGCCAGGCCATGTTTCCTACCAGGCCCCCTCCCCTACCTTGGGAAGGTGAATCTCCTTTTTCTCTCTCCCTTTCTAATTTAGCTTTATTTTTAATTTTTTAATTTTTTAATTTTTTTGAGTTGGAGTCTCACTCGGTCACCCAGATTGGAGTGCAGTGGCCGCTCCCGGCCACCGCAGCCTCGACCTGCTGGGCTCCGGTGATCCTTCTGCCTCAGCCTTCCGAGTAGCCGGAATTACAGGCATGCGCTACCACGTCCAGCTTATTTTTTGATTTATTGTAGAGATGAGGTCTCACTGCCCAGGCAGGTCTCGAACCCACGGGCTCAGGCAATCCACTCACCTCAGCCTCCCAAAGGCACGGGATTATAGGCTGAGTCACCGAGCCTGGCTTAATTTAGCTTTAAATAAGCTATATTTTCTACTCTAACTTCTGTGCAATTCTTTACATCTTTCACATGGCACCAGATCACACACCAGACACTCCCACACCCCCAGTGGACCTGACCTAAAATTCTGGAGGCCCTGCTGGGAGTGTGACCCTAACACTCTTAGAGTTTTTATAACTTCAATTTATTTTAGTTGTTAAACCCAAGATTTTAAATCTGAGAGACCACAAAAAGTTAACTCTGATGCAAACACACGAGGGTTTTTATTCAGGCTCGAGTCTGGGCTCATGTTTGAAGCCAATGCAGCGACTTCAGGGATGAGAGACCCAACCCAGGCTAACACGCACCTTTTATACATAATTCTGAAGGGGTGGGGTGGCTTTACAAACTTGTGCACACAGGATTGGATAAAAACTGTATGACGCAGTTACAAAGACTTTGATTGGTTGATTTGAGTTCAATTTGCGTGGGCTCAGGCTTAGTTACTTGTGATGGACAAGTAACTGCTAAACGGGTGGAATGGAATGCCAGATAAGCTAGGTTTACACAGTCACTGCGTGTAAATTAACTTTGGCATGGGAGCCGCAGGTTTGAACCAACATAGAGCCCACCAGGAGAGTGGCTAGCGCCTCAGAGTCTACTGCAATCTAAGCAAAGGAATGTCTGGCTTAACATTTATGCACTGCTAGCAGCAGTTGCAGAAGCAAAAGAAGCCAGCATGGCAATTGGGACAAACAAAAGCTGAACGCTTTTTATACAGCAAGTATAGTTTTTTTTTTTTTTGAATCTCTTGGGTCTCTCATTCCCCCCTCTCAGAGGAGCCTAAAGATAAGACCCAATCATGGGTCTACATATTAAGGCTATTCTGAAAATGGGTAGAAGAGCTGAGACAACACGGGTGGGTACCAAGTGGTAGGTACTGCTGCTTGAGCATGATGAGTTGAACGGTGCTGACTCAATTTTTAATAAAGGCTATAAGCTTGTTGATGATGCAAGGCCCGAAAATAAGTATGAGGATTAAAACAACTAGGGGTCCAGCTATTGTAGAAATTAATGTAGCAAACCAGGTGGTGTGGTTAAACCAGGCTTTAAACCAATTGTATTGTTGTTGCTCTCATTCTCTAAAACTACAATAATAGAAAACAGAGACAATGAAATTTTTAAAGTTAACTGTATTTCTATTAAATTTAAAAATATGATTGGTCATGCTTGAACTAACATGATTTTTTGACGTTAGCATGACCTATCTTATAATATTTTTAATGAATAAAATAAATTTAATTCTTATAATAGGTAGAGAAACCTTTCACTAATTGTAGCTAAAGCTGGCCTAAAAAAGAATGCAGCCCAGTCTAAAGTATGTGCTGGGCTCTCAGAAATGTGGCCCAAACTTTGTGCTGGGTCATTTCTTACAACTCTAGATAATTATTTATATTATTGAAAAGCTTGAAACAGCTTTCTATACTAATTCTAATTCTAATTAGTATATACTAATTCTACAAATATATTTTAAAATCATATAAAGAAACTTGTACTGTATAAAAGACTTTCAAATGTGACCTGAATTTGAATTATATTTAATTCCTAAGCCAAAACCACAGTTTTATGGGAAACAGGAACAATGGGTTTCTAGAGTGACCCATGCCTGTCACAGTCACAGAGCCTTCAGTTTAGACCAGCAGAGTTTCTTTAGGTTACTTGTGCTGCATGGTAAAAGGAGGAGGAAAATGGGGTCAACGGCTCCCAAACACATCCTAGCGGTCTCGGGGTCCATGGCCCTCCCTGATCCCTAATGCTCAGTGGGTCTCCATGGCCGGCTCCCAACATCTCCCTCTTTTTAAATTTTTTTAGCACCAAACCATGAAACTCGGTGTTGAGCTGAGAAATATTCTTTTTCAGTATTCTGAAAATAACTGGAAGTAGGCATAGCAACACAAGAATCACTGCCCCACAAATTCCCACATTAATAAGTAGAGACATCAATGACTTTTGATTAACAAACAATGAGAAGTTATTAAATATGGCTTGATGTAATTTAGTAAGGTCTATACCCAAGTCTGAATGATTCCAAATTCCAAGGATATGATTTTTTTAATCTTGTTCCAATATGGGCAGACTTATTCACCTCCAAAGGAGTGAGGCAAATTTACTTAAACTCAGAGTGACATTGGAGAGCCAATTTTATTTTTAAAGTTACAAGCTTTTGTCCTACTGCTAAAACTGTTTTTTTCTAAAGCATTAACTTTACTTTCTAACTTTCAATTTATAATCTCTTGAGTAGCTAATGCAATAGAAACATTCTTAGATAACTGATTAGCAAAGGTAGCTGTATGAACTTCCTTAGATAGAGCTACAGCTGAAACTGTTACTGAAGTAGCAATAGTTATTATTGCTGTAATTTCTAAAATTAAGGTAGCTAAAAATTTTTCTGTCTTTCTAACACAGCATTAACCTTATATAATGTCTGTAAACCATATTCAGCATATTAACGGGATGACAAAGATATAGGGATCATTAAATAGGGGAGTTGCTTGAGAAAGACAAATTTCTTATAAAAGGCGTTGGTTAAACAATTAGTAAAATGCATTTAGTACAAGATATCTTATAAACATTAGCACGATAAATAATTTTAACAGTTTGGTATTCATTCCAAATAAGAAATATATAAGGGGATTACAAGTATGTTCTAATAAGGTATGACTGAGTCTGTCCAACAGATTTAGACAGGCTGACTGGTTGAAGGGCTGTGAGAGCTCTCCATAGATGAGGCTGAATAATCTGCCGGATGCCGTACTTGATGGACAGTACTGGAGGCACCCATCCATTGGAATGACACCTAGCTGTGGCAAGCGTATAGCCATTAAAAACCCCAGTCACTAATATATAGTCTTTTACCAGGCACAGGACAGTCCATCTTAGAGTTATAAGCACAGTCTCTTCATTTCAGGAAGCCAGTATCTCGCTGGATGAGTGACCAGTTCTTCTCCATATCATTGAAGGGGCAAGCAGGTATGCTGACAGGTGGTGAAGACCTAGTCGCATGACTAGGGTTGGTTTTTCTAGGCATTAACATCTCCAGCCACCAACCGTCCTGATAAGGGCTTTCTGTATTCAGAGACTTAAAGGTAGATATTAAGCAAGAAGCCCGGTACCTGAACACGAAATAATGCAGGCCCTTCTATTTTCTTGTAAGGAGAACCTTCCATATTACCATAGGTTTGATTCTTTTATCCGGGTTCCAATGTCTAGCCATAGCTGAATTGCCTATGAACCCAAATTTAAATGGTTTACAACAAACAAGGCATGATTTAAAATATGGTGGGGAGAACTATACTTGAATCTCCTGGCTTGTGGAGTATAAAATGTTAAATTGGGAGCAAAACTGCTGGAAAAATTTAGACATGTATGGTGGACCATTGTCAGGGAGGCCGGACATGCCTACAGTCAGGAACCCGAATAGGTGAAGTAAACTTTGGGCATGAACAGGAAAGGGCAGGACCTTAAGCAAATGCTATTTGGATTTAATAAAACATCAAGTGAGAGCATAGGCAAAAATTATTAAGCAAACGATGATGAAAAGAGTTACTGTCCCCCCAGAAAATGTTGGAAAAGTGAAAGTTCCATAAATTATATATATCCATTAACATAAGTTGAAATATTTCCTTGTAAATTATTTATAGTTGTACTTTAATAAGGAACCACTTTGACATGAAGTTAGGTTATAGCTTAAATTGAGAATTCAAAACAGGTAAACATTGGCAAGAGAAAACAGTTTCCTTTGTTTTTATAATATGTCTGACATACTTTTACAACAATTGATATGCTAGAGAGTGAAGCCCAGGTTATTTTCCACGTATCCTATGTTGGATAGTAATTCTTTTGCCTGGAAGGAGATTTTAAAGTTTGTGCTATTAGTGAAATTAATTTACCTGGCCTTCAGGCAATTTACAAGGGGGTGGAGTAGGTGTGGTCCCTGGAGCTTGCTGCTTATCTCATCCTAGAGATTGAATCAAGAACTTGAAGAGATTAAGTATCAAAGTTTGTTTTTTTTTAAAAAAAGCATGTTACAACACAAAATCACAGTAGTTATTGTAAAAGTTACTTATTTAGCCAAAATGACAGTTTAACAAATTTGAAAAGAAAAAAAAAAAAAACAACCTTGCTCTTTTGTAACAAAGACAGGGGGAGGGCTAATTGAATTTTGTTTTTCTTTTTTTTTAATTAACTTTTACTTATCATGTTTGATAAACTTATACCATTCTTTGACATGTTTAAACTTTTAATTTTTGTCCTATAATTTCTTTAACCAGCTATTTTATTATAGAACAAAAATGTATCATACAATATTTTTTATATAATTATTTCTTTTTTTATTCTTACTTACTAAAAACATACCTTACACCAACAACTTTTTTACATTTTTTTTTAATCTCAGAGCTCTAACCAAAGCAATAAGTTTATATGCAGTGGAAGGGCTTAGATAGGATCCAACATGGAACTATTAGGGAAATTCAAAGCTATACAAAAGACACCCAAAACCACCTTTGTTAGCCTGTTTATTAACACCTTTTTTTGTAGTTAGCTAGCAGGATTCATTTATATGATCCTTTCACCTTCCTCCGGAAAGAAGGTTGACTCAGTCCCAGCTCATATACAACTTGAGAGAAATTTATCATAAGAAAACAACAAAGAAGAATTTTCAAACGTCCCTTTGTTCCAGCCACCCCCCTGAGAAGAGACCCACCAAGCCATGTGGAAACTTGAAATGACTTTTCAAGTATATGTGGGGGTGAGGGGGGTGAGAGAGGACAAGGGAGGTGAAAACCTTTCTTATTTTGTTTACCAAATTTGCCTTGAATGCTTGCAATTTATTATTGTTTATAATATATATTACTTATATTACTTATATATTGGCTATATATATAGCTTATATTGCTTATATTACTTATATATTGGCTGAGGATTCTAGGGTATACTTTTAAAATGAAATGATAGAACTACAGTTATTAGCAAAAATTCTTCTGCAGCAGTATTTAGAATTTGTAAGCTTTTATACTCACTTTGAAAGTTTTTCCACTGATTTGCTCATGCTCAAGCTCATTAATCCTCTTTGTTCTCAGTTTTCTCTCTGCCAGAGCAGGGCAGGTCCCATACACAGCGTCCAGACCAGCGCCCGTCCCAGGCCCCTAGGGCCTGGGTGGGCAGGGTGCGGCGGGCCCCGAGGCTGCACACAGGCTGCAGACCATGGCTTGCACGCTCTGCCCCGCTCACAGGGGGGTGGGGCAAGGGTCACCATGCTGCGCCTCGGCTGCCCAGGCCGGGCTTTGTTCCTGCAAGGCCAGGACTCTGAGCGTCGGCCCTGTTTGGGTGGAATAAAAGATTTGGCCCATGGGGGGGTTATCAGTTACATCCTGCCATACTAGGATGTAAGGCACCTGATCCGGGCAGCCATGACAGAGAACAGGAAGATAATATGCTTAACCTGCAAAGCAAAACTTAGTGAGAAAATGCCCTCAGGTGGCCATCCTACATTGAAGGACAGCCTTTTTTTTTGGCAAATGATTTCTTTCAGATTATCAAATGAATTCTTTCAGATTGGCAAATGAATTCTTTCAGATTCCTTTACGTCCGAGAAATGATCAGTCATAAGAATCAGAGGATTAGTCCGTCTCTGTCCCATGTTTTCCATCCACAGTAACACACACACAAACACAGCAGACAAAGTGACATCACCAACACAAAAATACGTTTTCCTACGGCCGTGGAGACAAAGACAAAACCGATCTGAAGGCAAGTCCGCACCTCTTGGTGCTGGGCTACCTTCAGATATGAGGACAGCACTATCCTCCAAATGGGGCCTGGTGCATACCTGAAAAATCAGGCATACCAGACGACCCCCTCTTGCCGGCCCACCAGTGCATCCGGGAGCTAAACTGAACACATGCTGAGTCTGTGCCTCTCGGCACCTGGACTTTTTTACAGGTGAGAATGGCTTTTGCCCTGTCCTCCAGATGGGGTCTAGAGATGTCTGCCAGGATCCCCGGCTGGTGGCCCCAGGGTGCGTTCACCCACACCTTCTTCCAGCCTTACGGGTTGGATATCGATATCCTACAAGAAGCGCGCTAACAAGTAACAAAGCTAACGAACAAGCAGACAGACAATAGAGTGCACTCACCTGCTGGCATCGAGACTCTCCGGGCCGGGGTCTAGGCGGTCTCTGGGTTCTCGCTGGGGCCTCCAAATGTTAAACCCAAGATTTTAAGTCTGAGAGACCACAAAAAGCCAGCTCTGATGCAAACACACGAGGGTCTTTATTCAGGCTCGAGTCTGGGCTCACGTTTGAAGCCAATGCAGCGACTTCAGGGATGAGAGCCCTGACCCAGGCTAACACACACCTTTTATACATAATTCTGAAGGGGTGGGGTGGCTTTACAAACTTGTGCACACAGGATTGGATAAAAACTGTATGACGCAGTTACAAAGACTTTGATTGGTTGATTCGAGTTCAATTTGTGCGGGCTCAGGCTTAGTTACTTGTGATGGACAAGTAACTGCTAAACGGGCGGAATGGAATGCCAGATAAGCTAGGTTTACACAGTCACTGCATGTAAATTAACTTTGGCATGGGAGCCGGAGGTTTGAACCAATGTAGAGCCCACCAGGAGAATGACTAGCGCCTCAGAGTCTACTGCAATCTAAGCAAAGGAATGTCCAGGAGGGGCTTATTGCTTAACATTTATGCACTGCTAGCAGTAGTTGCAGAAGCAAAAGAAGCCAGCATGGCAATTGGGACAAACAAAAGCTGAACGCTTTTTTTACAGCAAGTATAGTTTTTTTTTTGAGTCTCTTGGGTCTCTCATTAGTCACTTTTCTTTTGAGTTGGAGTCTCACTCTGTCACCCAGGCTGGGGTGCAGTGGCATGCTCACAGCCACCACAGCCTTGACCTGCTGGGCTCAGGTGATCCTTCCACCTCAGCCTTTCAAGTAACTGGAACTACTGGTGCACGCTACCATGCCCCGCTAAATTTTTGATTTATTGTGGATACGAGGTCTTGCCAAGTTGCCCAGGCTGGTCTCAAACCCCTGAGCTCAGGTAATCCTCTTACCTCAGCCTCCCAAAGTGCTAGGATCACAGGCTTGAGCCACTGTGCCAGCCTTAGTGTCTTTTTAATAACACGCAATTTAACCAAAACCCTTAGGGTTTTCTAGGACATAAGTATTATGAGCTAAATATTTATTCTTAGCAAGATAAAAACAAAGAAATAACACCACCCCAACTCTTCCATCCATGAATGTTGCTTCAGGTGATGACATCAGAACAGCATGAGGGAAGTGGCCCAAATGAAGCCCAGGCCCCCTGTATACCTCACTTCTTTGTACTGACCATGTGACACTGAATCCAGCTGTAAGAAATAGAATGATTTATTTTCTTTTCTTTTTTTTCTTTTTTCTTTTGAGTTGGAGTCTCACTCTGTCGCCCAGACTGGAGTGCAGTGGCAGGCTCCCAGCCACCGCAGCCTTGACCTGCTGGGCTCCCGTGATCCTTCCACCTCAGCATTCCAAGTAGCTGGAACTACAGATGCACACTACCACACCCAGCTAATTTTTTTTGATTTATTGTAGAGATGAAGTCTCACCAAGTTGCCCAGGTGGGTCTCGAACCCGTGGGCTCAGGCAGTCCACTCACCTCAGCCTCCCAAGGCATGGTATTACAGGCTGAGCCACCGAGCCTGGCTCAGAATGATTTATTTTCAAAATGAACCCTGAGCCATGTTTAAATGCCTTTGCTGAATCACTTCCTGCTTCTTTGTTCTCTTTTTCTCCAGCTTTCATATTCAAATATCAGAGGGATCCAATCAAAATGAAATCCTGTATAAACCAATCAGTAAATAGGACATGTAAATGAAGGGATTTTGTAGCAGCTCTAAACCAATCAGCAAATAGGACATGTAAATGAAGGCATTTTATGAGAGCCCTATAAACCAATCAACAAATAGATCATGCAAATAAATGAATTACATGACCCAATCGATGTGTGCCATGTAGGCGACATCCCGGAAAGTGGTGTAACCTCTGGAAAGTTCAGCCTATGGGAAAACAGGGGAGGGACTTGCATTCTAGGTTACAAATATGCTAACTGTAATGGCTCCTGTGTGCCTGCCCACCAGACCCCTGATCTTGCAAGACTCATTAAAATCTTGATTCTGCTGCACTCCATGTCCTTGTGTCCATCCTTTGATTTTGGACAGGTGAGTTCATTTTCACACAGTGATCTGTCCATTTGCTCTAGATGGAAAGTTTCTGGACTGTAGAAACCACGACTGCTTCTTCTCTTTTTCTAATGGTCAGATGAAATATAATCCATTGGTTTATCTATTAGTTTGAATTTCCAGATCCTCTCCTTATTCTCCACCCAACTTTGAGGAACCAGGAGCAACTCCTATCTGCGACCCATTGAGAGAATTCCTTTTGTGAAGGAAAGAAGAAACCCTGAGTGACTTATTCCTCTTTCTCTGAAGTATAAGGATCAGACCATTTTCAGCCTGATTCCAGCCTGCACAGCCCACTCCTAATGTTTCCAAGACCCCTAGGTGCTGTTGGGGGTGATCCCAGGGATTCTGGACTGATGCCCCCATGGTGATCCAGGCAGTAGAGACTAAGGCTGATTCTGTGGGGGTCAGATTAGAAAATGGAACTGCTCTGGTGAAGTTGCTGGCCGTGGATCCAAGTGTGATATTACCTGTCCCTGATTAGCTAATTTGGGTAAGAGGAAGGATAAGGATGCCTTACTCCAGTATCAGAGTTTGCAGGCAGGCATAGTTGTCATCATGGCTCTGGGTATTTTGTGGTCCTGGCCTTCCACTACTAAGATGCTTGTTTGCACTTCAGAATTTTTTTTTTTTTTTTTGAGTCGGAGTCACTTTGTCACCCAGGCTGGAGTGCACTGGTATGCTCACAGCCACCACAGCCTCAACCTGCTGGGATCAGGTGATCCTTCTACCTCAGCCTTCCAAGTAGCTGGAATTATAGTCAAGCTCTACCACACTCAGCTAAGTTTTTGATTTATTGTAGAGGTGAAGTCTCGCCAAGTTGCCCAGGCTAGTCTTGAACCCGTGGTCTCAAGCAATCCTCCCACCTTGGACTCTCAAAGTGCTGGGATTATAGGTGTGAGCCACTGCACCTGGCCAGAATTTTTTTTTAACACTAGCAGTCCCTCACACAACTGAAGCAGGTCACTAAATGGTCTAGAAAACTCGAAGGACCCCACTTTAAGAGGGGCCCTTTATTATGTCTGTGTTATCTCTCATTATACAAAAAATGTCTCTCAGTGACTTTCTGTACATCCTCAGTCCAAAGTCTGGCCCTGTCTTGTGAATCTCAGCCAGAGGTCAAACCTATGTGCAAATTCTAGGTGGGATCACCCTGGCTCTGCATTTTCAGATGTTACAGCAAGTAGAATAAAACCAGAGGAGTGATCTCCTCATGGAGCTGTGCCAAACATTCTGGATATATCAACCTAAAAGGAAGAAATAGAGGCAAAAGTAATCTTTGGGTCAAGATTGAAGACTGCAACCTGGGAGCACAGATTCAAGGTGCCCTAAATATTATACTCCAGTTAGCAGCATTTACAAGTGGACTTTCAAAGGCAAAAAAGAGAGACTTCAAGTGGCTGATACAAAGTTGTTTGTCAGTGGTTCTCACTGGTTTATGAAAATTACATTGATTGGTGACAGGCTATGCATTGTTAAGCATTCTGGCGTGGTGTTATTAGGTTAATTTACAGCTACTTGTGGCAACAGCAAGCAGTTGGATATGTAGCTCAAGAGGGAAGCAGGTCCTGATTGCAGTCTCATTTTAATGTCTTTGTAGACCTGATAACTGAAATGACTTGCACTCCTCACATGAAAGTTCTTTTCTTTTCTCAAATCCCAGGACCTGGATTCAGAATTCGGAGTTACAGATTTATCTTGGAGATGTTTGGAAACAGCAGGTTCCCTCTGCACATTTGTGGGCATTTGAGCAAGAAGAGAAAGGGGGAGGTTAAGCTTCTTAGGCCAGCCGGCATGGTGGCTCACGCCTGTAATCCCAGCACTGTGGGAGGTGGAGGCAAGAGAATTGCCTGCCTGAGCCTGTGGGTTTGAGACTGAATGGAGATATCTATAATAACCTAGAATAAACTTAGTTTAGTGTAGTCTTTTTTGCCTCAGCATAACCATTTTTGCTTAGACTTTATCCGACACGCTTTGAATCTAGCACAGGTTAGACATAGATAAACTTCCAATAGGCAGGTTTTAGGAAGTGTTTAGACATTCTACTGCAGGTCAGGCTGGCAGTCTACCCCACCCTTTCTGCAAATCTCCATCAGATGCAAGACCAGGACAGCCCAATAGCCCAACCATTCAGTTCATGGTTTAGCATAGTAATCTCTAGTAAACCTTCAGGTTCTTTGTCCAGGTGAAAGAGCAAAGATCACCCCTTGGCTGGTTGAAGCCATGTAAATGATAATAAGACCACCTTTTGGTCAAGGAATTTGTGGATTGCAAACCTCTGACAAGTCTCTGGCAGGAAAACCCCCTCCCCTCCCCTTGTCTCCTCCCATCTTGCCCACCACCTGAGGCATAAGATGCCAATGTCTGGCGATGTCAATCAACATCAAAGACTGGCAGGCCTGAACATTCCTATGGGCCTAAACCCCCTTATCCCAAAGGCCCTTAAATATATACAGTTCTTGGCTCTTGGGGCCACACTTGCCCTAAGTGTTGACCCCCTTTCTAATCTGTGAAAGGTGAATAATAAACTACTTTCTACTTTTCTCTGACCATAGCACTTTTTTCTTGTTGCAATCTTGCATTATTCCCATGGCATGGGTATGAGCATCGGCACCGGCACCGGCACCAGCCCACCTCGCTTCAGTAGACCCTTTCAGACATGGACAACATGGCAAGACCTTCTCTCTACAATAAATAAAAAAAGTAGCCAGGCCTGGTGGTGTATGCCTGTAGTTCCAGCTACTTGGAAGGTTGAGGCAGAAGGATTACCTGAGCCCAGTAGGTCGAGGCTGCAATGGTTGTGTGAGTGCCACTATACTCCAGCCTGGGCGGCAGAGTGAGATTTCAACTAAAAAAAAAAAAAAAAAGATTAAAAGATTCTTAAGTCAGGCTCGGTGGCTCATCCTGTAATCCCACACTTTGGGAGGCCGAGGTTAGTGAATTGCCTGAGCCCGCGGGATCGAGACCTGCCTGGGCAACTTGGCGAGACCTCGTCTCTACAATAAATAAAAAAAATTAGCCGGGTGTGGTAGCGCGCCCCTGTAGTTCCAGCTACTT